>NC_083464.1:5750000-5752500 GCF_030014155.1 Tachysurus vachellii | reverse complement strand
ATGACGCCTGAGATAGGCACAGGCTCCCCGTGACCCGAGGTAGTTCGGATAAGCGGTAGAAGATGAATGAATGATAAATGATAAGTCATTTGGGCTCTTCTCAGTGAAGGTCAAAAATCATCATGAATCAACTGGAGTTGGTACGGTATATACATCATCAGGAGCCATTCACACACTCTGGACAGTTTTGGAGACGCTCATCAGCCTATGACGCATGTCTTTGGACTAAGGTGTGGACCAGCGTCTGATCCTAGGTGTATTCAAACATCATAGGAACTTTTTTCCAGATCCACCAGCAGCTCGGATCCCAGGATAAAGCTCTTATTAAAGATGATTCCATGACTAAAGTTTAATGCCATAAAAGATCATTTAAAGGTAAGATCCTCAAAGTGAAAGTGAAATATTTGTCAGTAGTTAATTATGGAGAAGTAGGAAATGAGCGATTCAGCTGTGAGGTAAACATCTCACCACTAAGGCACATCGTGGAAAGCCGATCAGAGCATAAGGAACTGGGACACACTAGAGTCTAATCTGACGTTCTGGACCATCATGTGAGCTTTTGTTTCTTTTGTGCGGTTTTGGAGATCGTAAGGATCACAGGGACTGGAAAAAGATGAAAGCATAATAAACGAGCGCTGGTGCGCTCTGCAAAATGCCACCTCTTTGTCTGAATCATGCATGTAGACAAACAGTTGAATGACTAATTTATATCCAGTGATGGAACAACAAAGGTGTCTGATCGCCTGGGTTTCCAGCATACGAGCGCATTGTGTGTGAGTCAAAGCAGCGTGGCATCGGGACTGGACGAGATTGAGAAGAGCGGAGATTTTAATTGGCTTGACAGACCTCAAAGCAAGAACGACAGAAAAAATTGACCAGATCAGGAACACACGGTTTTATTAAACACTCTCAATTACGGTGTTGGTCTGGGAATACGATCATTCTGGGGTTTTTTTGTTTTTTTTTCCTGCGTTTGTCCGAGTCACGACGAATGAGCTCCATGCTCGTGTTTGTGTGTGTGTGTTTGTGTTTGAAATGTCATGGACAATCTGTTTTGCTTTGCTAATGCTCCCGGTTTGTTCATTTCTTGCCCCAAAAAATGATGTTAATAAAAAAGGGGGCGTGGTCAGGTCAAAGTATCATATTTGCATATTGTGTATTTTCACAAAGCGTGTCAAATCGATAGGGTGTAAAAACATTGTGTGTATCCATACGGGTTTTCCACAGGGGTTGCTGGGTTCTTCCCATCTCTCTCTAACATGCTAGTAGGTGAGATGAGAGTAAGAGTAAGAGTCTAAAGGTAAATTCTTCACCTGTACAGCATCATTGGTAAATTCTTGTAACCAGTAACTACCCAGTAAAAAAGTCAATAATTCCTCAATTTTTCTCATCATAACCAATTTTAGTTCATTTTTGCTTTTTTAAAAAAAAAAAAAAAAACAAGTAAAAAAAAACAATATTAATAAATGGGTGTGGTCAGGTCAGGATCTCTTAAGAGATGTGGGGGTTTATCTCATTTGCATATCATGCATATTTACTTTGATTAAGATATTTGTCTGTTTTTAGCAACTTGGTTGGTTTGTTATTCAATCAAGAGTTTTGAGTGTTTTAGTTCAGCTATGGTTTTGATTGTGAGTGTGTATAATGTTCCTCATACACTGTAATCACACCGTAACTGTAATATATACTAAAGACTTGTCACTCTTAATGCAGTACGTTAACGCCAGGGTTGTTAGCGCGCTACGCGCCACATGCTACACACTACACACATGCCTGATAGCGGAGTGTTGGATTGAGTAGATTATAATGCGTGTGTTTTCATTGAGGCGGAGAAATAGGTTGAGTTTTTCTGGTTCTGCACGTGTGTGTGTATGTGTGAGACAGACAGGCAGTCTGGTTAACAGTGGAAGGGTTGTTCAGGCCTCCGAGGCTCAGAGGGAGTGAATGTGAACGAGGCTGCTGTTAAAAGGACTGTGTGAAAGGAGGAGCTTCGCTGACAGAATGCCCAAAGACTTGTCGAGCGAGAGAGAGAAGAAAAAAAAAAATAGAAAAACGGCGCAGGTGACTGCCGATTGCCTCCGTCGACTCAAATCAAATTTCCATGGATTCCTGCTGATTCTGAGATGCTGAAGACATGGAGGTGTTTTTTTTTTCCTTTCCTGCCTGTCTCTCGCTTTCTTTCTGTCTTTCCTGCTCGTACTGTACCTCTCTCTCTCTCTGTCCTGTTTTATTCATGTGCTCAGGGTTTCTTTTGTCAGCTCTTCACTTGTAGATTTAAGAAGACAAACAGCGCAGTAAATCCGTTAATGCGGCGCTTGCCTAAATGACATTTGGCTTCGTCGTTGGTTTAATCGTAAAGAAAACAGTGACAGATCAGTGCTTAAGACTGATTCGCCTGGTGGCCTGCAGTGATCTCTGTGAGCTCTTACAATTCTCTCAGAAGCGAAAGGAAAAAAGCGACGCTCCACTCCACCACTCCATCATTCTGCCACTGCGCTGT
>NC_083464.1:5632500-5740000 GCF_030014155.1 Tachysurus vachellii | reverse complement strand
TGTTCATTTGTAAACAAAAACACTTTGTAATTAAGTGTAATCAATTTTAAATATGTATAATTTACTACATTTGATTTCATTCATTTTTTTAATGCTGTACTCTTTTGCTATTTTTTCTTTCTTTTGCTCTCTCTCTCTCTCTCTCTCTCTCTCTCTCTCTCTCTCTCTCTCTCTCTCTCTCTCGTCCTGTTGAATGAGTTGTTACTATAGAAACAGTACTATATATTAGAAGAGGTGCATTAATATAGACCTTCCACTTGATTGACAGCTGCAGTTCTAGAATATTATTCGACATGTTCTGACCAATCAGATTCAAGGATTCGACAGCGCTGGTACAATATAGAACCAGTTTGTTTTTTGTTTTATTTTTGGCATCACTTTGTTAGGTGTTCTTGTACTTTGTGCTTGTACTCTTCCTCCCCCCCCCCCCCTCGCTCCCGCTCCCTCTCTCTCTCTCCCCCCCTCCCGCTCTCTCTCCCTCTCTCTCTCCCTTCTCTCTCTCTCTCTCTCTCTCTCTCTCTCTCTCTCTCTCTCCCTCTCTGGCTCCCTCTCTCTCTCCCTTCTCTCTCTCTCTCTCTCTCTCTCTCCCTTCTCTCTCTCTCTCTCTCTCTCTCTCTCTCTCTCTCTCTCCCTCCATCTCTCTCTCGTACCGTGTTGAAGTGCAGCAGATCTCGATCACAGGCAGCTTTCCCACAGATGATGATTTCCCAGAGCACAGCATGATACATACTCAAGAAATCTGTATTTTATTACAAGTCAAGCTTGTAATGGTTGTGAATCCGTGTCTCCTGATCCAGGCTCTGTGGCTGCTCCTCCCTGCACTTCATATTCTTACCATATTTAACAGCTTGTTGCAGTGATTTGGTCTGTGATTAAACAGTTCGGTTTTAATTAGCGATGGAGATGCTATCTGTGATAGGGATATAGAGCAGATGCAACCATGGAATTTATAATTAATCAACAGAATCACGCATACTGAATACATTTCTTTTTCCTCGATCCCGAAATCGGTAGCACGAATAGCATGCGGCGCAGTAGAAAGGAGTCAATGTGTAACTGAAAAATGAGAAAACAAAGTGTTAAGGAAGTTAATAAAATGTTCAAGTGGGAAAAAAAAATAACATTTGGAGTTGAGAAAATTGCGTTCGAGCGCAAAATGTCTGAATGGCTCATAAAAGGAAAGAGAACCTCAGGTTACATTCGAACGCTGACAGCTGAAAGCTTGTACATGCAGACATTATTTACCAAATAATAGAAAAGACATGGACCATTATGAGCTGTTTGCCTATTGCGTTTGTGAAATTGTGCTCGTGCCTTTGTGGAGGACTTTAATTAAACCTGTAGCCTCGGGCGCCGTGCGAGCAGCAATACATCACGCTCATGGCATCAGAAATGCAAGGATACAGATCATTGGCTACCGAGGTCAAGTCATGTGATTTGAGAAAATATGAACATTTCTGTACGGTAATATTCATACCTGTGTGAGGTTATGGCTCAAAAATGTTTCTTACTTGCTGGAGAGGTTTGTGAATATTGGTGTAAATCAGGACACCAACTAGAAGCAGGGTGTAGAAGTATAGAGATTAAAGACAATGTGAAATAAATTAAAGGACGTGAGGTGGAGTGTCTGATAACCGTCTGATCATTATTAAGAAGCAGGATTGTTGTTTTGTTTTGGTTTGATTTGTTTTGTCTGGTTTTGTTTTGTTTGGTTGTGTGTTTATTTTTCAAATTGAAGTAGCTGATTTTTTTTTTTTATCTTTAAAATTGTATAATAAAAAGATAAAATGACTGATGGATTATGTTTTACTGAATTTTAGTGTTGAATTAATACATTTTATACTTATTTGTTTCTTTCTTTTCTTTTATTTTGTATGTTTCTTTGTAATTTAATTTATAAATAAATAATTAAATTAAAATAAATTAAAATAAACAAGTATCGAAAATCAATTTTCTTTCTGCCTTTCAGTGTTAAATAAATACATTTTAATTTTTTGTTTGTTTCTCTTTGTCTGTTTCTAAATTTAAAAAATAAGATTAAAAAATAGGTTTCAAGAACCTTTTTTTATGTAGCACTGAAACACTGGAAGATGCTGATTGGATTTTAAACTTTTTTTTATTATTTAAAATTGTAAAATCTTAAAAATAAATGACAATGAGATTTTTTTCTGACTTACATACATTACATTTTATTTATTTGTTTCCTTCTTTCTTTTTGTGTTTCTTTGAAATTTAATTTAATAATATAATATAATATGGAAAATATTAATAAAAGTGATATATATGTATATATATATATATACGTATATATGTATACATATGTATACATATGTATACATATGTATACACATATATATATATATATATATATATATATATATATATATATATATATATATATATATATATATATATATATATATATATATATATATATATATATATATATATATATATATATATATATATATATATATATATATACATATATATATATATATATACATAAAGAAATATATTTGTTTATCCATCAATCAGTCATTTTAACTGTGGCTTGATTGCTGGTACCACATGCACTGGTTTGAGGATTATTTCTATAGCTGCTGATCTCGTGGGATCTCGTTCCAGTCACTAGAATTGTAATTGTAGTTGTAAGTGTAGTTGTAACACTCTGATGGTGTAAGAAATAAAAAATAAAAAACCTCCAGTGAGTGATATATAGATAGAGACGCCTTGTATGACTTTTCTATGAATTTATTGCTCCTAGTATTCTAGGTAAAAACAGAAATACTTATGAAACACTATAAATTCTGAAAGCAGTGTCTACTTTTATATATGAGCTTTAAATTAACACCGCTGTGGAATGAGATATGACAAAGACATTCAATACTGAACACAGACAACAAAACAGGAGCAAATAAAATTTTACTTCCTCTGATGAAATGTTAACATACCAAATAGTCATTTTCGGCATATCGTGTCACTCCGGCTTAGAATATTTATGTATAACCACACAGTGTTTGTGTTATTAGTTACATACATTTAACAAATCTTACATATTTGTCCTATTTTGTTTCTTATGCTAAAAAAATCCGCCTGTGAAAGCGAGCACTGTAAACTTCTCTGTGCTTTAACTGACATCATCAAGGGGGTGAAAACTTTTGCGTGTTACAACAAGTAGTGTTAGATTATTTCATCTGCTACAGGTCATTCAGAGTTACTGGATTATTAGGTGTAAAAATGCTAGTGGTAATAAAGCTTCAGCTTGGTGTATGTGCTCGCAATTAAAGAAAATAAAAACAGAATAAAATCTAATTACTGTGTTATAAACGATGACTGTAAACATTAATATATAGCTGGCTGGACCTGGGTGACGTGTGTGTGTGTGTGTGTGTGTGTGTGTGTATGTGTGTATGTATGTATGTCAGGCAAAGAATAAAATAAACCCAGCAAATTGTTTGATTGACAGCTGACTCACAGTATAGACAGAATCCCAGCTCGTTCTTCATTCCTAGCCCCCCACCCCCACCCCCACCCTCTCTCTCTCTCTCTCTCTCTGTTTGCTTTAATGATAAAGACTCATCGTTCATTAGATTGGGAGGAGCCGGTGTTATTGCCTTGGCGTGAGAGATGTGAGAGACGTAAGGAACCTGACCGGTGTGTTTCGTGCTACAATCTGACACAGTTTTTACATCATATTAATTTGTAGTTCAATCATTTATGGTCCTTGTTACATAGCAATTCTACATCCATCACTGATAATTTGATATATTTCAATTTAAGAGGTTTGAGTAGCTTCCAGTCATATTAATGAGAGGTTATTAACCTTCGCTAATATTAGCGTTAAAAGGTAATGTTTTTTTCTTCCCTCCGAAAAGGTGCTCATACATCGAATCGTAATGGCTTTACGAATGAGCCTCAATAGTGTGGGGTTTTCTTGTCTCTCAGTAATGATGAGTCATTTTCCAAAGCCTCTACGAATGCCAGAGGGAAAAAAAAAAGAAGAAGAAGAAGAAGAAAAAGGAAACGAAAGCGAGAGCTTGGCTGCGGATGGACGAACAGCCGCTATTAAGATTTAATTCTAAAACAAATTCTGCAATTAGCTCGTCCATCAAGATGTAGGCCGTAGACAAGGTCGACGCAAAATCTACTTGATCTCAACCTAAGCTGAGAAACTAGAGGGAAGGAATGAAGGTGGTGATAAGGAACGAAGGAGGAAGGGAAGCATCCACGTAACGGCCTCCCCAACACTGCGAGCGTGCGAGTGCAACTCATAGCTTTTTTTTTTTTTGGTGATGGGATTTTCTTTAATGTATTATGGCAGTATTCATGTCCTTAAACAAAAGAGGCAATTTGTCTGTGCTTGAGAGATAATATTGTCAAGTGAGACACACAGTCAATTTCAGCCGTCTGCTTTTGAGACAGGAAGAGGTGACAGTTTCAAGGTGTTTGTGAGAGCTGCTCTCACAATAAAGCCCACACTGGATCAATGACATTAAACAGCGTTGAACTTTAGTGCTCATTTTCCTCCGTAATATCCCTTTTCTTTTTAATATGACTCAATTTGGAGAAAGAGAGCCGAACATGTCGGGGAAAAAAAAACACGAGTTGAACGGTTATAGGAAACTAATCAATGTTATCGAGTTACATCACAGGAGTTGAGTTGTTTCTTTTAACAGCAAAGCCTTGAGTTTGTATTTCTAGAGTTACATGTAATGTGACGGATCAGAGACTCCTTTCAAAAATGCTGGATAAACTTCTTTTTACATATCAACAAATACACTTTCTTCTTTATTTGTGTACGTGAAGCCTCCTGCGTCACTATAAATGTTCTGTCTGAGCTGCTGTTAGAGAAACTTAATCCACACCCCACAAAAGTGCTTTTTAGTCTCTATCAGTGAAAACATTAACACTGGTTCACTAGCTTACAGACTTAAGATACCTTCAACACTTCTTTTTAATATACACATAAAACAAACAGGGAATAAGTGCTAGCTGAAGTGTTTAAGGAAGAGTTAGTTCTTCACCTGACGTTTGAAGATAGTAAGTGACTCAGCTTTTTGGACATCTAGAGGAAGTTCATTCCACCATCTCTGTGCACTTGGGAAGAGGCAAGACTTTAATGAAGATAAGAGATTGGAATGTTATAAGTACAGATAGATAGATAGATAGATAGATAGATAGATAGATAGATAGATAGATGGATGGATGGATGGATGGATGGATGGATGGATGGATGGATGGATGGATCGATAGACAGACAGACAGATAGAGAGACAGACAGACAGACAGAGAGAGAGAGAGAGAGAGAGAGAGGCAGACAGACAGACAGACAGATAGATAGATAGATAGACAGACAGACAGACAGATAGATAGATAGATAGATAGATAGATAGATAGATAGATAGATAGATAGATAGATAGATAGATAGATCCCCATATGATATTTAAGTAGACTGTGAACTCAGAACAGGTGAACACATCGGGTAAGAGACCAGGATCGAAATAAAGACACTTTTACATTCATGGCATCCTTACATTTATCTCATTTATACAGCTGAGCAACTGAGTGTTAAGGGCCTTGCCCGGGGACCCAGCCGTGGCAGCTTGGTGGACCTAGAATTTGAACTCACAACCTTCCAATCAGTAGTCCAACACATACCCCAATACATGGTTGGTTAGGGCTTTGGGTTCAACCACCAACCTTCCAATCAGTAACGTAGAGCTTTAACCATTGGAGCCATCACTCCCTTTTTAAAGAGCACTGAGCTCTGAATTCATGGTTTTGTTTTGTCTTCCATGTGCCTCACTTTGCCATGTGTCTTTGTTTCAGTCCTGGTCTGTCCCCCTGTTCTGAGTTCATCCCTTATTTATACTGTACTCTTATGGACCTTCGTCTTGATAAATACGTGTTACCAGCTCTTTTTATTCAGTTTCCAGTTTTTATTTATAAAGTATAGCATATCCTTGAATAACCACCAAGTCTCCATTGTTGAGCCCTTAAACAAGGCCTTTAACACTCTTTACTCCAGTGATGCTGTATAATGACTGACCCTGTGCTGTAAGTCTAGTGTGCTGTAATGTACATGTGACAAATAAAGGCTTATTTAAGCTTAATTTCAGCAGTGCTGTGGAATAAAACTAAATAACCCTTCATTGTTAGTTACTAAGAGGCAGAATATGTGTTTACTTAATTTTCCGAGACTCAACCGAACACACATCATGACTCTCCTCTCATATTCCCTCATTTGTCTTTCTAATTCCTTAACAAGTTTACTCCCTGAGGCAAACACTAGTCATTTATCTTCCTGCTAAAAGCCCAATTAAGACTTCCCTATTCGCTTTTACCCTGCAAGTCCATCATCTAGCACAAACGATATATATTTAGGTAGAGATTTATTCGTTTTTTTTTTTTGTCTGCCGTTCTATACATTTTTCAGTTTTCTACGAGACGTGAAACTATGACAGATAGTTACAGTAGAAAATGTGTGGTTTTTTTTGGCTTATCGCCGAAATCCGTCATCCCGAATCCTTACAACTTTGTCTCCCAACATATCAGCCATGTGCGATGCTGAAGGCTGCGTACACTTCTATCTGACATGTTGTTCTGCAAACAATGTTGCTGAGGGTCTGAGGGCTTTAAGCTCCAGCGAGGCAGATTTTTAGCACCGCACTCAATCTCAATCACTGATGATTATTCAGCTATAACATTCAAGGTGCTGCGAACGTTTGTTGAACTTTTATTACGTTTTTTCACACAATCTCATTTCGATCCGTACTGCGTGCGGCGACACGTGATTCAGTGCAGGTCTAGATGTGGCCGTTTTGTCGGCTTTTATATCATATAGTCATGGCGGTGGTTTCTGATTGCTGTTGCTGTTGTCGGGTCTCTGTCATTAGACATTTAAAGACTTTGACGGGAAGGAATTTATGTAAAATCTGTAAAGAATTCAGAAATGATGTTAATGCTGGGGGACACGGTGGCTTAGTGGTTAGCACGTTCGCCTCACACCTCCAGGGTTGGGGGTTCGATTCCCACCTCCACCTTGTGTGTGGAGTTTGCATGTTCTCCCCGTGCCTCGGGGGTTTCCTCCGGGTACTCCGGTTTCCTCCCCCGGTCCAAAGACATGCATGGTAGGTTGATTGGCATCTCTGGAAAATTGTCCATACTGTGTGATTGTGTGAGTGAATGAGAGTGTGTGTGTGCCCTGCGATGGGTTGGCACTCCGTCCAGGGTGTATCCTGCCTTGATGCAGGATGGTACAGGCTCCCCGTGACCCGAGGTAGTTCGGATAAGCGGTAGAAGATGAGTGAGTGAGAGAGTGAGTGTTAATGCTCAAAAGTTCCTGGTTACACAATTGACTATATAGTAAACAGTTATAGAAGGGAAATGATTCATAATAACGCTTTCTGATGTCACCCAGATGAGGATGAGGTTCCGCTCTGAATCTGGTTCCTCTCAAGATTTCTTCCTGATACCGTCTCATGGAGTTTTTCCTCACTCTCGTCATCTCTGGCTTGCTCGTAAGGGATGAATTTAATTTTTATAGTGAATTTTTATATTCCTGTAAAGCTGCTTTGCAACAGTGTCCGTTGTTAAAAGCGCTATACAAATAGAATGGAATTGTGCTTAATTTAAAATGCTTTAAATCTTTCAGTTTCCTACATTTTATATCAAGTAAAACGTTCAATCTAAACAAAAGTGTTTGGACTTTTGGGAACCTTTTCTGTTAAATTAAGAAACCTTTATTAAAAGAAGAAACCTTTAGAGGAAAGGAGATGAAACTCAGATAAAGTAAACTTTATCCTCATTTGGGTGACACTGGACAGGAAATAATGAAAATGTTTGCATTTCTTCACCAGAGTATTTCCAGTTTGTTTGGAACGACTTTTTATATGCAACAAGTTGATGTAAATGTACATATATGTCATGATTCAGCCCGGACTTTTGGCCATGTGCTTTTGTTGTTCTTCGTCACGTGTCTGCCCCGCCTTTGTCTGCTCCTCCCTGTCACCACACCTGCTCCTTATTGTCATCATTGTCTGTATTGTATTTAAGTTAGCCGCGTTGCTGAGTGCAGCGCGGATCATTAGTTACGTTTCCCCTCGTCATGTCTAGTCCTTGTTAAATGTTGTCATTCGTATTGTTTCAGTTATTGTCATTTCTGTCTATGTCTTATTTGTTTATTAAACCCCCCTCTTTTGAAGCTATCCTGCGTACGGGTCTGTCTCCTTCCGTCCCCGGTTGTGACAATATACATATACACATATACACATCCTTGATTGGATTTGAATTGTATTCATGTTACGTGCTGCTATATTTGGGTTACACTGTCAATTTAAAATCCCCTATTTGATTTATTTATGGTATTTAGGTCTTTTTATGCTTTTTACGGCTATTTGTTTTTTTTTCCCATTAATTTCACATCTGATTTGAATTTAATGAAATTTCTTCAATTGTTTTTAATAGTGATTTTTATAAGGGGGCACGGTGGCTTAGTGGTTAGCACGTTCGCCTCACACCTCCAGGGTTGGGGGTTCGATTCCCGCCTCCGCCTTGTGTGTGTGGAGTTTGCATGTTCTCCCCGTGCCTCAGGGGTTTCCTCCGGGTACTCCGGTTTCCTCCCCCGGTCCAAAGACATGCATGGTAGGTTGATTGGCATCTCTGGAAAATTGTCCGTAGTGTGTGATTGTGTAAGTGAAAGAGAGTGTGTGTGCCCTGCGATGGGTTGGCACTCCGTCCAGGGTGTATCCTGCCTTGATGCACGATGATGCCTGAGATAGGCACAGGCTCCCCGTGACCCGAGGTAGTTCGGATAAGCGGTAGAAGGTGAGTGAGTAATTTTTATAAGATCCAAACAAAGGACTAATAGGAAAAGTCATACATTTAGGATGAGAGTAATGCTGTCCTTTGGCTAGGAGAAAAGTTATTGTGCTTTTCTTCGGTGACTGATGCACGTCAGCGGCCGAGCTGCATTATTGGAAGGTTCACCATGATGTTGTTGTGCTCAGGAGACACTTTTTTTGTCATTGTCAACATTTTGAGCCTTTTATGGCATTTTTTTTGTGCTTTCTGAAATGTAAATCAGCTGTAAAGATGAGATGAAATCAGTTCACATGTAAATCATTTTCCGTGGTTGGTCATTTAGTATTTCTTTTTACCAACTTCTGTCATCTTCTTGATGATTGCTAATGATATTGATCACGTTCTTTACTGTATGATGTGTTTTTCACTGTCTATTTACTGTGCTGATGTTTTGACATAAAATAACCTGCTGTTAGCTGTTAGCTCATGCTTTTCTTTTCATGCTGCATAAACATTTACACGTGAACTAAGTTTAACTAATTACACAAGATTTTATTACTCACTAGTTTACACAACAGGACAGACTTAAGTACCTAATAATTGGATAATTACTTGGCTTAACAAGGTGTTTACTATAAACATATTCTCACTAACTTTTACTGCAAGGTCATGTTTTACCTATTAAGTCAAAAAGTAAATTGGACTTTAGCCCCAAAGCACACGCGCTGCACTTAAAGAGCTTCCAAGGTAATGGTTTCTAAATATAGCTCCACTTGAAGAACAGAGAATTAGTCTTATCCAGCTTTTCCAACAAGCCGAACACGGGTTCTGCCACAGTCTCGGTGCAAAGGTTCGTCTGAAAGCATTGAAGCCAGCCCAGCTGGAGTAATGAACAGGATGTTATCTATCCCAAGCAGAGAGGTAAATGCCAGTCTTATCTGCAAAGCTTTACCCATATGTTCAAATCCGTGGCACAAGGACAGTGAAAAATTCGGCCTGCTTTCCACTGCTATCTCAACACAAACACAGCGTGTTCCAAAATGGAGCCAGGCAGCAGTGCAAGCTCCACACCAGGCTCTGCTTTCAGGCTCTAAAGCTCACATGAGTATTTACCACAGCTTAATGACTGGGCCTTGCTAACTTTCCACCCGCTGCCAAGCGACGGATATTTTCCAGCTGAGCACTCGAGCTTGTGTTTAGCATTGCGGCTTAAAGCGGTTTTAGTTTTTACAAAAGGTTTCTGGCCTGTTTTTCTGTCACTATCGATGAGACCAAAGGTCAAATTTTGTATTTTTATGTACATACATACATATATGTATATAAAATCATGAAATCATGCACAGAAGCACAGAATAAAGCCATGTAGGAGACTGAACATGTAGGTTCTGTAGACATGGATGCATACTGAATGAGTGTTTGAGTGTGTTTTTGAGTTATGTACAGTTACACTGTTGTGTGTATGTGTGTATTGTGGGGGTGGGGGGATTGGGGTACAGTTCAGTTCTGGCTGTTGAGGAGTCTGATGGCTTGAGGGAAGAAAAATATTGCATTTCTCAAAACAACGTGACTAAACCTGTGTTGTTGGTTTGATTCTTATCTCAGGTGTGAACTCGGGGTTTGAAAACACACTCTCACATCATGGCAGCTGAACAAAAAGGAATTGTGTTAATGTTACACAATGTAGTCAAATAAAACTATGAAGTAAATTAAACGAGATCTGTTTAGCTCTGAGGGGGGCATGGTGGCTTAGTGGTTAGCATGTTCGCCTCACACCTCCAGAGTTGGGGGTTCGATTCCTGCTTCCGCCTTGTGTGTGTGGAGTTTGCATGTTCTCCCCGTGCCTCGGGGGTTTCCTCCGGGTACTCCGGTTTCCTCCCCCGGTCCAAAGACATGCATGGTAGGTTGATTGGCATCTCTGGAAAAAATTGTCCGTAGTGTGTGATTGTGTGAGTGAATGAGAGTGTGTGTGTGCCCTGCGATGGGTTGGCACTCCGTCCAGGGTGTATTCTGCCTTGATGCCCGATGACACCTGAGATAGGCACAGGCTCCCCGTGACCCGAGGTAGTTCAGATAAGCGGTAGAAAATGAGTGAGAGTGAGTGAGTGTTTAGCTCTGTTTAGCTTTACTTAGCTCTGTTTAGCTTTACTTAGCTCTGTTGAGCTTATAAACGTCTTCTTTATATCGGCAGCTTTCAAACGTGAAGAGGTGAATTTTGTAAGTAAAGTATTTATTACAGCCGTTAGCTGTTTATCGGCAAGAGAGGTGAGCTCCTTTCATTCATTTAATTTTTCAAAATGTAAAAATATTTACAGTTAAAGCTAGCAACATGCGCTTGACGTCATTTACCACTGATTGAGAAACGCTTGAATGCAGGGCTGTTTCATTAATATGTCAAGAGGGCCAGTTTATGAAAAGCATCTCAAATGAGTGGCTGTAGAGATCTGGCTTGCAATATGAGTGATGACACAACAACAATATACTGAAGGAGCCCATATGTTGTATTTTTGCACCATAAAACACACAAGTAAGCTTTTTTCCCACTGTACATACTGTATAATCACGCTTGTGTTATATTTTAAAACTACAACATCGGTGCACTGTTAGACGTCCAAGTAGACTTTTTCTATATTCAAATGTGTAAATCAGAGAGCCATATCACTCATTTAGAATTTAACTCATTTAACTGAGACTTAAGTACAACTAAATAAAAGTTCACAATATGAAAAATATTGTTATTTTGTGGGTATATTTGGTTAAAATAGATTATTTTAGTTTGGCTATTTAAACGACAACAACCATCTCAATAACTGGCAAACATTTAGTCTGCCTTCTAATGAGAGAAATGACATTTTTTAGGTTTGGCAAGAGCAGTGAAAACAGGTGTGTATGTGTTGTCAGTGCAATACACATACACTAGTGCAGGAGCTGGAGTGTGAGGGATGTGTGATTGCTCGCTTTAATGACGTTCATGTGTGAGAATGACGAACAGGAGAGGCTGCTCACGTCACTCGCCTAACATCACGTGACTCCTAACCGTACGGCCCGTTGTCCGACTTAACCGAATTTATTATAGTGATGTATTTTTCACACTAGGTTACATGAACTTTCAGCCTGTGGGCCACCAATTGAACAGCCCGGGGTTCTACTCTCTATTAGTAAATAAAGGATAGAGATTTATTGACTATACTATAGACTATACTACTACTACTACTATATACTGCATAGTGTATAGCAGTAGTGTATAGCGGTAGTGTATAGCAGTAGTGTATAATTATGCAGTTTTGTATAGCAGTAGTGTATAGCAGTAGTGTACAGCAGTGGTGTATAGCAGTAGTGTATAGCAGTAGTGTATAGTAGTAGTGTATAGTAGTAGTGTATAGCAGTAGTGTACAGCAGTAGTGTATAGCAGTAGTGTATAGCAGTAGTGTACAGCAGTAGTGTATAGCAGTAGTGTATAGCAGTAGTGTACAGCAGTAGTGTATAGCAGTAGTGTATAGTAGTAGTGTATAGCAGTAGTGTACAGCAGTAGTGTATAGCAGTAGTGTAAAGCAGTAGTGTATAGCAGTAGTGTACAACAGTAGTGTATAGCAGTAGTGTATAGCAGTAGTGTACAGCAGTAGTGTACAGCAGTAGTGTACAGCAGTAGTGTATAGCAGTAGTGTACAGCAGTAGTGTACAGCAGTAGTGTACAGCAGTAGTGTATAGCAGTAGTGTACAGCAGTAGTGTACAGCAGTAGTGTACAGCAGTAGTGTACAGCAGTAGTGTATAGCAGTAGTGTACAGCAGTAGTGTATAGCAGTAGTGTATAGTAGTAGTGTACAGCAGTAGTGTATAGCAGTAGTGTACAGCAGTAGTGTACAGCAGTAGTGTACAGCAGTAGTGTATAGCAGTAGTGTACAGCAGTAGTGTATAGCAGTAGTGTACAGCAGTAGTGTATAGCAGTAGTGTACAGCAGTAGCGTACAGCAGTAGTGTATAGCAGTAGTGTATAGCAGTAGTGTATAGCAGTAGTGTACAGCAGTAGTGTATAGCAGTAGTGTACAGCAGTAGTGTATAGCAGTAGTGTACAGCAGTAGTGTATAGCAGTAGTGTACAGCAGTAGTGTACAGCAGTAGTGTACAGCAGTAGCGTACAGCAGTAGTGTATAGCAGTAGTGTATAGCAGTAGTGTATAGCAGTAGTGTACAGCAGTAGTGTATAGCAGTAGTGTACAGCAGTAGTGTATAGCAGTAGTGTACAGCAGTAGTGTATAGCAGTAGTGTACAGCAGTAGCGTACAGCAGTAGTGTATAGCAGTAGTGTATAGCAGTAGTGTATAGCAGTAGTGTACAGCAGTAGTGTATAGCAGTAGTGTACAGCAGTAGTGTATAGCAGTAGTGTACAGCAGTAGCGTACAGCAGTAGCGTATAGCAGTAGTGTATAGCAGTAGTGTACAGCAGTAGTGTATAGCAGTAGTGTACAGCAGTAGCGTACAGCAGTAGTGTATAGCAGTAGTGTATAGCAGTAGTGTACAGCAGTAGTGTATAGCAGTAGTGTATAGCAGTAGTGTACAGCAGTAGTGTATAGCAGTAGTGTAAAGCAGTAGTGTACAGCAGTAGTGTATAGCAGTAGTGTACAGCAGTAGTGTACAGCAGTAGTGTACAGCAGTAGTGTATAGCAGTAGTGTACAGCAGTAGTGTACAGCAGTAGTGTAAAGCAGTAGTGTATAGCAGTAGTGTACAGCAGTAGTGTACAGCAGTAGTGTACAGCAGTAGTGTGTAGCAGTAGTGTACAGCAGTAGTGTATAGCAGTAGTGTATAGCAGTAGTGTACAGCAGTAGTGTATAGCAGTAGTGTAAAGCAGTAGTGTACAGCAGTAGTGTATAGCAGTAGTGTACAGCAGTAGTGTACAGCAGTAGTGTACAGCAGTAGTGTATAGCAGTAGTGTACAGCAGTAGTGTACAGCAGTAGTGTACAGCAGTAGTGTAAAGCAGTAGTGTATAGCAGTAGTGTACAGCAGTAGTGTACAGCAGTAGTGTATAGCAGTAGTGTACAGCAGTAGTGTATAGCAGTAGTGTATAGCAGTAGTGTACAGCAGTAGTGTACAGCAGTAGTGTACAGCAGTAGTGTATAGCAGTAGTGTACAGCAGTAGTGTATAGCAGTAGTGTACAGCAGTAGTGTACAGCAGTAGTGTACAGCAGTAGTGTATAGCAGTAGTGTACAGCAGTAGTGTACAGCAGTAGTGTATAGCAGTAGTGTATAGTTATTTGGGATGTGGCTCAACTCTTTTTACTGTGTTGTAGATTTGTACTCTCTCGACAATATAGATATTTGTGTCTTTTCTTTTCTTTTCTTTTCTTTTCTTTTCTTTTTTTTTTCTTTTTTTCCTTTCTTTTCTTAGAAGCATTATTTTATTCTAAACGAATCCTAAACGAATATTAAGTACTGTCATTTACAAATGTTGCATCAGATGAATTTTTCCCATTCTCTGATTTGCATAATGCAGATCCAAAGCACACAGGAAGCGGCTTAGTTACTAAAACAGCCGAGCAACAATTGGAAAATTGGGATCAGGATACATTTTATAAACATTTCTGAGGTAAACTTTTAGTATATTTCAGTATATTTGTACAGAGATATCCACAGAAACCTTTGCAAAGTTCCTTTTAGTTGTTTTTTTTTTCATCCTGACTTTAATTCTTTGTTTACTTGGATTTGATCACTGGTTTGTTGGAAAGCCCAGCTGTTCCTTCCACTTGTGCATCCTCCGTCTCCAAATACATGAACAGGTGATATCTTTCCGCAGGCTTGTTTTTTATTCTAGCCAGACGGAGAGAGAGAGAGAGAGAGAGAGAGAGAGAGACAGGCAGAATAGCATGTCAGAAGTTTATCATTTGTGCATTTTTTTTCCTCTAGGCTTAGACTAATTAGTAGTATTATGTAATGGGGATTCCTTCACTGTAGTGCTGCTGATATTACATTTACAAATATGTGAAGTAAAAAGATCTATCTGAAGTTAAAAGATACATCAAGATAGGAAGAAAAGTAGGTTTTCTCTTTGTTTTGTTCCACAGTGAAATATGCAAATGTTATGTAATGTTTCTAAATTAAATGAATCAATAGAAAATGATTCATTCCAAAATATTCTTAGAAATCCCCTGAATGCTTTTTGATCGATGTCCTTGTACAAAAACATGGATGTATTTCTCCCTAACTTTGTGCATGTCTGTGTGTGTCCACATGTGTTTGTGTGTCTGTGTGTGTTTGTGTGTCAGTCTGTGTGTTTATGTCTGTGTGTGTGCGTTTGCATGTCTGTGTGCGTGTCTGTCAGCATGTGTTTGTGTGTGCATGTCTGTGTCCATCTGTGTGTGTGTCCATGTGTTTGTGTGTGCATGTCTGTGACCGCGTCTGTGCGTGTTTGTGCATGTCTGTGTGTGTGTCTGTGTCCTTCTGTGTGTGTCTGTGTGTGCGTGTCTGTGTGTGTGTCTGTGTCCTTCTGTGTGTGTCTGTGTGTGCGTGTCTGTGTGTGTCTGTGTGTGCGTGTCTGCGTCTGTGTGTCAGTGATCATGTTTCTGTGTGTGAGTGTGTCTGTTTGTACGTCTGTGTGTCAGTGTGCATTTCTGCCAGCATGTGTCTGCGTGTGCGTGTCTGCGTCTGTGTGTCTGTGATGGTGTGTCTGTGATCGTGTGTCTGTGCATGAGTGTCTGTATGTGCATGTCTGCGTCTGTGTGTCTATGTGTGCGTGTCTGCGTCTGTGTGTCTGTGTGTGCGTGTCTGCGTCTGTGTGTCTGTGTGTGCGTGTCTGTGTCTGTGTGTCTGTGTGTGCGTGTCTGCATCTGTGTGTCTGTGATGGTGTGTCTGTGATCGTGTGTCTGTGCATGAGTGTCTGTATGTGCATGTCTGCGTCTGTGTGTCTGTGTGTGCGTGTCTGTGTGTCTGTGATGGTGTGTCTGTGATCGTGTGTCTGTGCATGAGTGTCTGTATGTGCATGTCTGCGTCTGTGTGTCTGTATGTGCATGTCTGCGTCTGTGTGTCTGTGTGTGCGTGTCTGCGTCTGTGTGTCTGTGATGGTGTGTCTGTGATCGTGTGTCTGTGCATGAGTGTCTGTATGTGCATGTCTGCGTCTGTGTGTCTGTATGTGCATGTCTGCGTCTGTGTGTCTGTGTGTGCGTGTCTGCGTCTGTGTGTCTGTGTGTGCGTGTCTGCGTCTGTGTGTGCGTGTCTGCATCTGTGTGTCTGTGTGTGCGTGTCTGCGTCTGTGTGTGCGTGTCTGCATCTGTGTGTCTGTGTGTGCGTGTCTGCGTCTGTGTGTCTGTGTGTGCGTGTCTGCGTCTGTGTGTCTGTGATCGTGTGTCTGTGTGTGTGTCTGTGATCATGTGTCTTTTCTATGTGTGTCTGTGCATGTCTGTGTACATACTGTATCTGTGTGTTCATGTCCTGTCTGTGTTTATTCTGTAAGGTCTCTGCATCCCATCTGATCCTGGCATTAAAACACTAACATAAGTGCGTAAATAATGACTTCCTGCCAATTATCTCTACACAGAGGCAGTTAATATTTACTCTCTCAGTGTGTGTGACTGTTACCTCTGATAAACGGTGTGTTTGCTCAGCGACAGTGCTCTCTCTCTCTCTCTCTCTCTCTCTCTCTCTCTCTCTCTCTCTCTCACACACACACACACACACACAGCTGGAACTCTGCCACTAACACCCACCACTCAGAAAATTAGTGTCCTTCTACCTGAGCTTCTCCACTAACGAGCATATGCTTTCCCACCATGGGGGGCAGGAGAGAAAGTGTGAGACAGAAAGCAATAACACCATGTTAACAATTACTTCCAGAATGATCCTGAATCCCATTAGACCTCATCTGCACCCTTTTAACCTTGTTAGGCTGAGCGCGGGGCCCTGGATGCTCGTTCGGGAATTAAAGGCGCAATTGAAATGTTGATCGCTCGAGTAGTCACCAGGGTCGCTAAAAGAATATGGTTATTTTTGCAACGCTTAAAAAAAGGTTTTATTTTTTCTCCACTCCGTGTAGCGCCGCTGTGCACAGGGCCGTCCAAACATGTGGTTAAAACAGGCTTATCTGTGCTGAGGTTAATGAGGAGCAGCATGGTGTCGGGAGTTCGACACAGCGGAGGCCTCGTCTGCTTTATCAGTCAGCTCATACTCGGCTGAGAAGCCATGGGCATCGCTCGCCATGCTGGGAAACACTGATAGCGTTTCTGTTTCTCGAGCACCGTCTCCAGTTGGCTTAATTACTTTTTTTTTGCAACCCCAAACAAGTCAAATTGTTGTGAAAGACTTTCAGTGCGAATGTGCGTTGATAGTGATGATATGGACGCAATCGGGTTCAGGTGCCTGAGCTGAGGAGCATGTGCTTTACCACGATTATGTGTGTGGCTTTGGCATAAATCTGTTATTTTAACTAAAAACACTTCTTAAAATTGAAACTGTAGCTTTGTAAGCTATCAAAGATACACAGAGACAGGGTTGCTGCATGTGAACAGAATGGTCGTATTTATTTTTATTCAACTTTCTGCGCAGGAACAACGCATCAACCAACTAACTAACTCTCCCACTTCTTAAAGGGGAATTGCCAAATATGTATGTGTGTGTGTTTGTCGGTGATATGTGAATTATGTATCAGTTATCTGTGGGTTGTTTGTATCTGCCACCACACAGGCCCCCCCAGAATTCACCAACAGCGGCAACATCAGCTTGCTTGGAGCACGAACATGTCTCCCTGAACGGGTGCAATGATGTGAGCCTGTAGCAGGTAGCACCTCTTGAACATTCTGAGATGTCTTCTCGGGGTTTCTACCATTGTTGGTGGTGGGTCGACCCCTCCTAGGAGCCAGCGCCGGAACCATCGGCCGGCCCAGCTCTCCATGAGCTGGTTTAAGTCGGTCGACAGTGACTCGCTCTGTACGGCCCCCGACGTCAACCAGGAAGGTTTTGGCTCCAGCCTCCAGAACCCGAAACGGGCCGTCGTATGGGGGCCGCAAAGAGTTTCGATGAGCGTCATGACGGATGAAGACGAACTCAGCTGCAGAGAGGTCTTTGGGCATCCAAGCTACCGTCAGTCCATGCTGAGAGGTAGGAACAGGTTTGAAAGCATTGATTCTGCCTAAGAGGGTGGAGCGTTCAGAAGGTAGTCTCCATGGCATTGTGCAATCTGGAATGAAATCTCCGGGGACCCGTAGAGTCTGACCGTACACCAACTCTGCAGAGGAAGTTTGTAGATCCTCCTTGGGAGCCGTTCGCAGGCCCAGCAGGACCCAGGGTAGCCGCTCAATCCATCTGTCATCTGTCAGACCGGCCCTCAGTGCAGTTTTGAGAGAGCGATGAAAGCGTTCGCAAAGGCCATTGGCCTGCGGGTGGAAAGCCGTAGTATGGTGCAGCTGCACACCTAAGAGTCGAGCCACCTCCGTCCACAAATCAGATGTGAATTGAGGGCCGCGGTCCGAAGATATGTCTGACGGTGTGCCGAAACGCGCCACCCAAGTGTCGATGAAGGCCCGTGCAACATCCGCCGTTGTCGTTGAGGTCAATGGTACTGCTTCAGGCCACCTAGTGGTGCGATCCACCATAGTCAGAAGGTGAGTAAACCCCCGGGAGGGCGGCAGTGGACCCACTAGGTCGATGTTAACGTGGTCAAAACGTCGCTCGGGTACCTCAAAAGTTGCCAGTGGAGCTTTGGTGTGTCTCTGCACTTTGGCCCGCTGACATGCCACACACGCTGAAACCCAGTTTCGAACATCCTTTTTCAATCCATGCCACACAAACTTTGAAGAAACCAGTTTCTGTGAAGCTTTCCGCCCCGGGTGTGACAAACTGTGGATGTTGTCAAACACAACGCGCCTCCACTGCACTGGTATTATTGGCCGAGCACGGCCTCTGGAGACATCACACATCAGCGTAGCTCCCGCCTCTGCAAAATGGACGTCAGCTATTTTCAAACTTGAGATAGCTGATCTGTAAGCCTGCACCTCTGTGTCGGATTGCTGATCAGTAGCTAACTGAACAAAGTCTATACCCCAGTGTACTGCTTGCACAGCGGCCCTGGAAAGGCAATCTGCTACAACATTGCTTTTCCCGCCTATGTGCTTGATATCTGTTGTGAACTCAGATATGAAGGCCAGGTGGCGTTGTTGCCTTGATGACCAGGGTTCAGAGACTTTAGACATAGCATGAACCAAGGGTTTGTGATCCACAAACGCTGTGAAAACCCGACCCTCCAAAAAGAAACGAAAGTGTCTTACTGCCAGGAATAGCGCGAGCAACTCTCTGTCAAAAGTGCTGTACTTCCGCTCATTCGGGCGGAGCTGGCGACTGAAAAATGCAAGGGGTTGCCAAACACCATCTACCAGCTGCTCGTGTACAGCACCCACTGCGCAGTCTGACGCATCAGTAGTGATAGCAATGGGGGCATCTGGAATCGGATGAGACAGCATGGTTGCCTGGGCCAAAGCGAGTTTAGTGTCCACAAACGACTTGGTCATCACCTCTGACCAGATAATCTGTGCATTCTTGCTGTGCCCTGTGAGGGCCCTGAACAAAGGATGCATGAGCTGGGCCGCCCGAGGAATGAAACGATGATAGAAATTAACCATCCCCAAAAACTCTTGCAGTGATTTGGGTGTGTGTGGAACAGGGAACTCTGTAATGGCGTTGACTTTGTCTGGCAGAGGAACTGCCCCCTCGCTTGTGATCCGGTGGCCTAGAAAGTCAATAGCGGTCAGGCCAAACTGACACTTGGCAGGGTTAATTATCAGGTCGTGTTGGCCGAGGCGAGCAAACAGCAATTTTAGATGTGTCAGGTGCTCCTCTTTGGACGCACTGGCGACTAAAATGTCATCTAAGTACACGAATAGAAAATCCATGTCTCGTAGGATCGAGTCCATCATTCGCTGAAAGGTTTGTGCTGCGTTCTTTAGTCCAAAAGGCATCCGTAAAAATTCAAAGAGACCAAACGGTGTTATCACTGCCGTTTTTGGGATGTCCGCATGGAAGACTGGCACCTGATGGTATCCTCGAATAAGGTCCACCTTCGAAAAAATTGCTTTCCCAGCCAGTCGGGCTGAAAAATCCTGAATGTGTGGAACTGGGTATCGGTCAGGTGTGGTGACATCATTGAGTCGGCGATAATCTCCACACGGGCGGTAACCGCCATCTGCTTTGGGAACTATGTGGAGGGGCGAGGCCCAGGGACTGTCAGAGCGTCGCACTATACCCATCTTTTCCATGCTAGCAAACTCAGCCTTGGCCACCGCAAGTTTCACTGGATCTAACCGACGTGCCCGGGCATAGACCGGTGGCCCGGATGTAGAGATATGATGTACGACTCCATGGCTGGCCACTGCTGAGGAGAAAGTGGGTTTAGTGAGACTTGGAAAGTTACTGAGCAATAGGGTGAACTCACAGTCAACCGTCAATGCGCTGGACAGAGTGGTCGTGGAGAAGGTGCTCCTTGAACAAGGTAAGACATTGAAACCTTCCGCTGTGACCAAACAGCAGTTTTTCACATCGACCAACAGGCCATTCGTGCACAGGAAGTCTGCACCCAGGAGGGGCCTGTTTACATCTGCCAACACAAACTCCCACGTAAAACGCTGTCCATTGAAGCACAGCGGCACTAGCCGCTTCCCATATGTGCGTATCTTGCCTTGATTGGCTGCCTCAAGCGGTGAGCCAACCTTGCCTAAGTGTCGGTCCACTGTTGACGCAGGCAGGACGCTAACCTGTGCCCCCGTATCACACAGGAAATGTCGGCCGGATAATGAGTCTGTGATGAACAGTAGGTAAGCAGTGTCGTTAGCTACTATGCTACTGACAGTCGGCATATTGTGGCTCCCATTAAACGTGCATGGAGGACGGCACTTTTTGGCTTTTGCCCCAAAACGAGCGTGAAAGAAACACAGTCCCTGTTCATCAGCCTGCCGTGCAGCGGGAGCTAGCCGTTCACCCGAACCACGTGCTGCAGTTCTCAAAACAGGGTACAAGGATGTAGCTGCTGAGTCAGTTGCTGTACACTTGTGTGATGCTGCCTGATATACATCCGCCAGTTGTGCTAGTTCTCTGTAATCAGCTACCGTACTATTTGCAAGTGAGGTACGGACATTCTTTGGTAATTGTTGCAAGAATAACTCCTTAAACAGAAAGCATGGCTTATGCTCACCCAGTAGCGCTAGCATGTGGTCCATTAACTCGGACGGCCGTGAATCTCCGAGTCCAGGCAGAGAAAGTAAGCGGCGTGCTCTCTCAGTCTCTGATAAACAGAAAGTCTTTAACAGATATGCCTTTAGTGTAGAATATTTATCCCGATCCGGGGGATCTTCCAGAATGCTGATCGCTCGCGCGGCCGTGGAGCTGCTGAGGGCTGCGACGACGTAATAGTATTTCGTGTCATCCGCGGTTATGTCCCGTAAGGCGAACTGAGCTTCGGCTTGTGCGAACCATACGGCCGCTTGTTGCTCCCAAAACTCCGGCAGCTTCAGAGATACAGCATTCATCGCCATCACAAATAAGATATTTGTTCTGCGTCGGGGTCACCAATGTAGCTTTGTAAGCTATCAAAGATACACAGAGACAGGGTTGCTGCATGTGAACAGAATGGTCGTATTTATTTTTTATTAAACTTCCTGCGCAGGAACAACGCATCAACCAACTAACTAACTCTCCCACTTCTTAAAGGGGAATTGCCCAAAATGTATGTGTGTGTGTTTGTCGGTGATATGTGAATTATGTATCAGTTATCTGTGGGTTGTTTGTATCTGCCACCACAAAACTATATTTTCAACATTCATTAAAAAATAGAAAAAAGACAGAAAATGTTTACAATCTCTGGAACTTTAGACATATTTATGTAGCAAGAAACTTTCCAGGAACCCAGGAACTATTTAATACTAATATGTACAGGAACCTTTTCTTTAATCACAAGAACTTTTTTTAGGAAACCAGGAACCTTCTCAAAAGCTCAGGAACTCGAGACACTGAACCTTAAACTTTGTATACATGATTACACCACAGGAACCACTAAAAAAAGTTCTGATAATTGTGCCAGGCTTGCATTGCAGGAACCTTTTCAGGAACCGAATCATTTTTCTAGAAACTTGAATAATTTAGCTCTGTTTCCAGTTTTGGTTAAACCAGAGATTTTCTCAGTAGAGGAACCAGTCTTGATTGCAGGACCTTAGTTTAATTGTTGCTCTATTTTCTGTTCTGAATTACAGTCTGTATTTTTTCAGAGATCCAGATATTCCTTAGAAATAAGCAACACTTACAGAACACAAAGCAGAAACACTTCTATTGCATCGTTTATGGATTCAATGATAGAAATTCAATGGAAGATTAAATTACACAGTAGGCAAACAAAGCAGGAACCTTTTCAGAAATGTCCTAATATTATTTGAGTGTGTGTGCGAGAGAGAGAGAGCGTGACTACATGAGAGAGAGCGTGCGATTGCGTGAGAGAGTGCACGAGAGACTGTACGAGAGAGTGCACGAGAGAGTGCACGAGAGAGAGTGTTTCTGAACGAGAACGAGACATTGATTATATCATCATTGATTATTTCCCTGTAACATTATTTCCCTCCCCGGGTTTCAATCTTCACCAATTTATTATCACTCACAGATTATATTATCACCCTCCACCAACACCCCCCACCCCGACCGCCCCCCCGGTGCGTATTGAGGGCACTAACAGTCTTGCACACTTTTGTGTTCAACAAAAAAAAATAAAAATTTAGATTTGATTTGTGCTTTGGTCAAACACTTGACACTTTAAGGCTAATTGAATTGTTCACCTGAGTCTGAAGTCTGAACCGCTGACTCTGAGAAACTGGGTCGACCCTCCCTTTGTGCAACACTCTAGTTTGGGTGTGTGTGTGTGTGTCTGTGTGTGTGTGTGACTGTGTGTGTGCGCACAGTTTTTCAAGCCTGCTCTCATGGCCTGGTACAGACAGCGGCAAAGTAAAACCAAATGCTAATTGATGTGCTTGAAGGGCCGATAACCTCACACACACACACACACACACACACACACCATCACTAGCTCCAGCAGCTCTGCTCCCCTGGGACGCGTGAAATTGTTTAGCATCCTACAGACGCCTCCTGTCCACACACACACACACACACACACACTCCCTCATTTACACACTCGCAGCATGTGTGTCTTGGACCTGCCCCGAAGGCACTGCGATCTCACCTCCGAGACTCGTCTGAGACCATCATCCAACACACTCACAGCGGGGCGTTAATATTGTCCCTTTTTTTCTAATTTAATTAAGCACAGTTATCGCTTCAGAGGAACATATTTCAAAGGAGGGTGAGAGCACAATGGTGGTGAGAATAACAATTTCACTTCAAGCCAGACCATGAAATGTGTGAAGAGCTTATTGCTTTGGATCACATTCCTCATGCTAATCATGTGGTCTACTGTAGAAATGCCTTGTTCGTACCGAGGAATGAGAAAAGGTGTGAAAAGGCTAAGATCTAGATTTAGTTTATCACTTATTAGGAAAAATAGTATTAATAATGAATAGAACTGCATGCAGCAATTCAGGGGTCCAAGCACCTTATCAAATAACACCGTCAGTGCTCAGGCCTTGTTACGAAAAATACTAAAGCGAACAGAGGATTAACAAATTGTTCGTTATATCATGGAGGTCAAAGTGAAACTGTGAAATACTACGTTTTATTTCACACTGAAATATGAGTAGAAGTCGGATATCAACAAACAGCCGGTTAAATACAGTACACTTAACTTAAAATATACTATATGCAAATATGCAAATGAGAAGAAGGTTAATTCAGGGTTTAGGAGTGTACAATGTGAGTTGTCAGATTAGAAAGAGTCAGGATTCATTGTTAACCCCGGGGTAAAGTGATCCTTTTGAGACCTGTGAATCGGGTAGCTTAACTGATCCTGTGATAATGTAAAGTTGTACAGATTAATTGTACTATAACAACAAAGCCAGATTTAAATGAGATGAATTAGATAAAGTCAGCATTGTCTTTGACTCATTGCTCACAGAAGCATCCTTTCACTTTTTCCACACGATGGTTTTAGTTTTCAGGTTGTTTTCAGGTGTTTCTTGGATTGTCATTGTACAGGAGGTACAGTAGTGTGGGGAAGTGGTTCAAATGGTTAAGGCTCTGTATTGGTGATTGGAAGATCAGGGTTCAAGCCTCAGCACTGCCAAGCTGCCACTGTTGGGCCCTTAAACAAGGCCCTTAACCCTTTATGCTCCTTAGACGCTGTATCATAGCTGCTTCTGTGCTCTTACTCCAACCTTCAAAGTTAGGATATGTGAAGAAAGAATTTCACTGTGCTGTAATGCAGATGTGACAAACTTAAAGGTTTCTATTCTACTCCTAAATGCTATATGGCTAAACTGTCACTAATCCACTACTTCATGTTCGGTATATATAACAGATAAGAACAAACACTAACTCACATTACTAAAAGAAAATCAATTTAATATTAAAATATAGTAATCTAGTTTTGGGGGGCACGGTGGCTTAGTGGTTAGCATGTTCGCCTCACACCTCCAGGGTTGGGGGTTCGATTCCCGCCTCCACCTTGTGTGTGTGGAGTTTGCATGTTCTCCCCGTGCCTCGGGGGTTTCCTCCGGGTACTCCGGTTTCCTCCCCCAGTCCAAAGACATGCATGGTAGGTTGATTGGCATCTCTGGAAAGTTGTCCGTAGTGTGTGATTGTGTGAGTGAATGAGAGTGTGTGTGTGCCCTGCGATGGGTTGGCACTCCATCCATGGTGTATCCTGCCTTGATGCCCAATGATGCCTGAGATAGGCACAGGCTCCCCGTGACCCGAGGTAGTTCGGATAAGCGGTAGAAGATGAATGAATGAATGAATAATCTAGATTTTTTTCAGATCAGATGAAATCTTCCTCATTGTTGGATATCTTTGGATGTTACTGTATATTTATAATCTCTTGGAGCTCCTGTGTGTTCTTGAGACTGTAATCGTACCCGGTCCCTCAGTCCCTGCGCTCTCCAACCTGGCAGAGATGGAGATAAATGACCTCCTCCTCGTGCTGCACTAAGTAATACAACCGGTGATGAATCGCTGCTTTCAGTGACACCAAAATTGGAATCATTGGGTTCAGAAGGCAAAACTAAGAACACCCCACATGCCCCTTTCTCACCGGCGTAAAGTCATCTGTTAAAAACGCCACACCTCAAGGCCACACTGGGTATTCCCTCCTTCAGCCCGGCGCTCAGACTAACGAGGGCGAAGGAGATGGGGAATACGGGCCTTGTTAAGACACGACCCTGCTGCGTTCATCGCAGGCCTGAACTTTATCACGGAGAGTCTGGTGAAACTGCAGACGTCTTACAGTTATCAAGCAGCGTCAACATTAGAGGAAAATGATCGTATATTGTCTAATGGAGAATTTATTACCGGGCTTTATAGACAGAAATACATGAGTAAAAGTGTAGCACTGGCAGCGTGCAAAGCCTCTGGACACTGCTTGACTTATTAAATTTAATGAGGTTTTTTCATTACGCAGCATGAATTACACACCATTTCTGTCAAATTAGACATTCCCGTCTCCCCTGCAGCAAGGATTGAGAACTGGGTCACAGGCGTGAGGGAAAGTGTGTAAGTGTGGCAGTCTAGGAAAAACCAGTTAGACGTCACTGCTGTGCTTTTCTACATCAAAATACCTTTAACATGAAGAAATTTGCTCCTGTTTTGTTGTTATGTTCAGCATTGAACGTCTTTTGTCATGTCTCACTCCGCAGTAGTGGTTAATCTGAAGCTCATATAAAAGTAGGCATTCAGGATTTTAAGAATCTTTAGTTCTGTATAAGTATTTCTGTTTTAATCTCGCCTACTAAGGGTAACGTATTCATAGAAAAGTTCCAAAAAAACAAAGATGTTTTTTTTGGTGTTTAAAGTACATGTTTAAAGTACATGATGTTTAAAGTACATGTTTAAAGTACATGATGTTTAAAGTACATGTTTAAAAGCAAACCTGAGATGCTCCAAGTGCTTGTTCATTCATTCATTCATTCATCTTCTACCGCTTATCCGAACTACCTCGGGTCACGGGGAGCCTGTGCCTATCTCAGGCGTCATTGGGCATCAAGACAGGATACACCCAGGGCGGAGTGCCAACCCAACGCAGGGCAGTACTTGTTCATAAACATCTATAATATTTATCTTCAAACACTAAAATTTAGTTGTAGGAAAGTGTTCAGTTTTCACAATAAAATAGTTCAGTAACCGAATATCAGTTTCTCTTTGTGACAGGTTTTTCCCAAATTCCAAAAAAAAAAAAACCAACACATTTCCCCAAGACTCACACTGTACTGTATCATTTTACTCGGTGTACAAATTGTCGCTTTACCACGAGTTCCAGATGCCAGGATTGAAACTGCCCCCACTTGTGCACTACATCATTACTGTGAAATTGAATGGCTGCTTATGAAACAGCGCACAATGATTATAGACCCAATATCACAGGATGATGATCATTACTCATTGCCATGCATTATGCGGAGGCGGCACATTTGCATATTTTACCCAGGTGTGGCAATCAGCGGAATGGCATTATCGCAGCAAACAAGGAAATTTGTGTAATTTAATTTCTGCTAACAAACAGCCCCCTCGGAATCAGCGCGGCTCTGTGACAGTAACTGGAACTGCGAATTTGGCGTTTAATTTGGTTGCCGTTCTTCACTTTTTTTTCTTTCTACATTGCTGTATTTTGTCTCGCCATCCAAATGTTCGTCGTCTTTCTCAAAGTCATCAAATCTATACTCATCAGAATCAGGGATGTCAAATCATCTCAAATCTCAGCTGCACGTCTGTACAAATCAGATGAGCAACATTTCTATCTTGTCTTCTTGTCTTCATGCCTACAAACCTATGTACAGGTGACCTTTAGGTTATTAGTCTCCATGCCTATATGACAAGCCCATATAATGAGCTGTTGAGGTCATCCCCTCTGAGCAACGAGCACTGACCGAGACAGAGCCTTGTTAAGGTTTTTACGTCATTTTTAAAGTTTAGTCTGGAGAAATTACGTGGATGTGTGTGTATGTACAGTATATACACATATATATCATCAGATATATTGAGCTGAAGGAACTGCCCACTCATTTGTCAGGTAACAAGGTTATTTGGAATGAACTCTGACCCTGGTGTACTGTTTGGCTGCTGCTCTTTCTGTTGAATATAAAGCAGAGAGTAATGCCGGTGTGGAGGTGTTATAGACTGGTGGAAAATATCGACACACACGTAGACACAGAGTCAGAGAGAGAGAGAAAGAGAGAGAGAGAGAGAGAGAGAGAGAGAGAGACCTGTTTGCAATCTTGAACTGTAATAACATGTTAATAACACTGTAATAACGTGATAATAGATAGATAGCAGATAGATAGATAGATAGATAGATAGATAGATAGATAGATAGATACTTTATTAATTCCCATGAGAAAATTCACAAAAAAGTTAATTAAAAAGTTAAAACATGTTATAACTTGTTAATAACACCAATAGAGTGACAGAATCTGTTCGTGTTCTGTTCCTGAAACTAAATAAATTGGTCTCTGAAACCTTTTATGTTGCTTTTAATCTTATATTAAAATTTTGCTTTCCATCCCAAGTCAGCTTCCACTTTGCTCCACAAATTGATCCATTTTTCTACTTATAAGGATTATATATATATATATATCGAATCGTCTCTGTCGGGCGGAAACCTCGTATGTCCAAATTTGGTCAGTTTCATATTTTTTCACATATCGATGCTATTGGTCAGTCCCCACGTGGGTCTGTTATTTTTACAAGTTATTAACCAATCTAAAGTCTTGAAAATAGCTTGAGCGCAAATCTCATAACTCCATTGGACACTTCAACTGTCCACCTCTTCCTCACTCCGTGGGAGAGCTTCTCCATCAGGGAACATGTTGATAACTTTGACAAGGTACAAACTGAAAGAAATGTATCGTATTGAAACAGACAGCGTTTCCTTCGGATATCCTCAATCGCTCCCGTGATACGCTGGATGGACGGAAATAAAATCAACTTGCATCTGTATATTTAAATACAATATAAATATTCGATTTTTAGTTTTATTGTTCTCTTGTTAAGCCTTAAGTCTCTTTTTACAGCTGTGTGTGTGGATGAGCGTGAATACAGACCTGCCTGGCGATTCATAGTCCTGGCATATCAACATCAAATACTTCTTTAATTGACTCTGAATCACACTTAAAGTGGCGAGTGGAGTTGGAAATGGAATATTATGAACTGTCAGATCGCATTTAGGACCAAATTTGCTGTGGGATTTGAAGAAGGAATAAGGAAGAAGAGAGAGAGAGAGAGAGGGAGAGAGCTGAGCAAACAACATTTTAAAGTCTTTATCAGAAGCCACACACACACCCACACACACACACACACACACACACACACACACACACACACAGAGAGTGCTAATATTTCCCCATGTAAAGTATGGTTCTGTATAAGTCCTGTTTTTTCTCACATGACAGGACGAAGGTTTAAAAAAAAAGGGAGAATTTTTTTTATTACGTCTCGTCCTTGAACCAGGTTTCGTTAACAGCGTCTCACACGTCCTCTTTCTTGCTCTTTGCTCTTTGCTGTATGGAATCGAGACGGACGCCGCTTGAAAGAGTCGGCTCGGCTTCTTTTCGCCATAGAGACCTTGTTAATAAAGCAGCTTTCATATTTCTCTTTCGGTGAGTGTTTCTTTTTCTCCACACTCCCGCCTGCCTTTTATTTCCTGGCTATTCTTGCCTGGTGAGTCCCAGGCGGGCGCCGGGTTGCAACTTATGACTAGCCATGTCTGCAAACATCACAGCGCAACCAAAGCGTGGAAGAATGACAGATCGGCCTTTCAATATGTACTGACAAACAAATTAGTGAGGAGATGCCGTGTGCTGAATAACAGATGTGGCGGGCGCCCTGGTATGGAACCGGTGATAGGGGATGGAAAAAGAAAATGGCCGTGCCCCATCTGGGCCAGAGAGGAAGCGGCAGCTCGGCGATTTCTGAGCTAGAACACTTGAGTGAATCCTCAGGACTGATTACACTTGTCATAATGGCAGATGCAAATAACTAGCAGCCGGAATCAGACCTCCAAAATGTGGGGAGTCAGAGCAGACGGAAAGCCGACAAAGTCACATCGTTCTTACTGTGCAAACATGCGAGAGGAGGACGAGAAAAAAATGTAAATAATATACTGTAAATTCAAATAAAATAGAATAAGGTCAAATAGAATTAGCTGTATACTGACCAGAGCTGTATACTGATAAGTAGAATAAATAAATAAATAAATAAATAAATAAATAATACTGTATACTGACCAGAGCTGTGTACTGATACAGCTGTATACTGATAAGTAAAATAAATAAACAAATAAATAAATAAATACATAGATAAATAAATAAATAAATAAATAAATAAATAAATAAATAAATAATACAGAATAGGAAACAGTGATAGTGACAGATGATATACAGTGATATGAATATTAAATGACTAATGGTTCATTGTTAAAATAAATAAATTATAATAATTTGGCAATTGCGTTCAGATTTTATTGCATAAAAATGTTTGTGCAAAAGGTCAGTTGAGATTTTGATCACATCAGTATTTTACACCCCTAAAATTGTACATATAAATTACAAATATACATGTGATGCCATGTGAATAATGTGAATAAATTCTGTTTTAAAATATCAGATGTAGAAAAAAAATTCTTAAAAAAAAGATTTAAAAATCAGAATGAAAATGAATGATTCATTAAAAACCCATGTGAACATCAGTGAATTGTGTATAAAAAAAATCACATGAAAATAAATAAAAATCGCATGCAGGCAGAGATGAAAATGAATTAATTTTTTATAAGAACATGAACATTAATTATCGAACATTAATGAATGTTTTTTTTTTTTTTAAATCTCATGTGGACATAAATAAAATTTAATCATGTTTGTTTTTCTTCCATGTGAACAGGAATCATGTTTTTTTTTTTTTTTTTTTTTTTTTTTAATAAAATAATGATGAACATAAATTAATCTTGTTTAAAAAATTCTATGAGATTAAGAGACCACTGTTTAAAAATCGAATGTGAAAATGAATGAATAGAAAATAAATGAAAAATCACGTGAACATAAATGAATCTTGTAAAGTCATAAACACAACTCAGTTCATTTTGCATGAGATTTTTTTTAAACGTAAAAATAAATGTTTAAAAAAGAATGAAAAATAAGCACAAACACTATGCAGTACTTGCACGCTTATCTGGGAAAAATGTATGAAACAAAATGTGACGTGACGTGTCTAAAACCAACATGTGCGTCTTTCACATTTCACATCAGAATCACGTGATCTTTACCATGTGAAGTGTGTGACTTTTTTCTAGTGTGTGAGGGGGGAAAAGTGTGTCAGAGCGAGGAGAACGAGACAATGACAGAGAGATGAGAGAGCAGTGACACGAAAACCACATGAAGGAGAGAGAGAGAGAGAGAGAGAGAGAGAGAGAGAGAGAGAGAGAGAGAGAGGAGAAGAAATGTAGAAGTGGAGCAGAACGAGAAAATTGAAACGAGTCGAATGTGTTCATGTTTGTGTTCCAGGGAGAGAAAATGTACAGAAATGCAGGAACTAGAGAGTCTGATGAAGATCTTGTGTGTCCTGGGTGTGTAATTACTTCTAATTTAAAAAAAGTCCTTGAATGATCTTCCAGTTTGGAGCGTGGGTCCTGTTTGCAATCTTGAACTGTAATAAATTGTTAATAACACTGTAATAACTTAATAATAGACAGACAGACAGACAGACAGACAGACAGACAGACAGATAGATAGATAGATAGATAGATAGATAGATAGATAGATAGATAGATAGATAGATAGATAGATAGACACTTTATTCATTCCCATGGGAAATTCACAAAAATGAATAAGCCTGTAATAACATGTTAATAACCCTGCAATAACATGTTATTAACACTTTTAGTTCAGGAATCACTTTTCAGTTGTTTGTAGTTGCGTTTATGTGGCTTGGGTTGAAGTATATCAGCACTTTTTCCCTCTCAGGAAGCTTGTAATACATTTATCCCTTAAAACTGCTGATGTATTCATAAAGACTTCTCTGATACCACATCATACCATATGAGCCATTACGCACCATGGACCCTAGTCTTCTTTTACTAAATATGATTGTTAGACTGTAAGACCGGTTAGTTCCAGTTCAGTCTGTGATCGACTTTTTCACGCGTTGAGGATGAAACCCAATTTCCCATCTTGTCGCATGTGAAACTGATTCCCGACACCTCCAGATGAAGTGCTTCCAGGATCCGCCTGGTCCTGCCCTGAGCACTCGGAGCTGCTCCTGCACTCGTTTGGAGAAAGAGAAATGAGCCTGAAATGACAGTAACTCTGAAATAGCAGGTTGTGATCATAGATGCACGTATTTTATCTTATTTTTGCGAGTCGCTTCATCCAAGTGAAGTGTGTTTTCAGGATTGCAGCCGCACCTGCCTCAGAGATCGAGTCGGTGTTAGTTTTCTCACTTTTGAAGTTGGTGCTCATGCATATTCATTCAGCTGGAGGAGAGAATGCCTCCACAAACACACACATACACACACTGATAGGTTATCTTTTGCTGCATTCCTTCTAACACTGAATGATCCATGATTTAAGTGAATGAGATATGAAGGAGGTGTTGGAAGATCTGAGTTTTACTACATCTCTGATTTTTTTTTCCCTTCTTCTGCTTTGTTTAATATTTGATTTTTAGCCACAGTTTGAGGCTAAGCACTTAGCTTGCGACTGCATGCCGAATGTCAGAGTCGCTTTAGGTTCTGGGAACAGGAACGGTTCAGACAGGACCACCTGCTAAGACACAAGGCCTATCAAGTACTAATGTGCTCTGATTTATTTATTCTAGCTATACTTTAGTGCTGTGACATTAGAAAGCTTTTACAGTAAATCCGGGAAAAGGGTTTCTTATGTTTCCTGCGGCGTAAGGCAGGCGCGTGACTGAGCTTTCTCTCGGTTTTATAGAAGCCAGGTTGTTCACCTTTGGGGTAAGAATAGAATCAAATAATATGCAGTATCTGTGTTGATTCACCACAGAGCTGCTGAATTCTCGATTCTGATTCAAGTCGGATTCATTTTCTGTAAGGTCAGTAGATCGGACCGTGGTTCTGGACGAGAGGTAAATCCTAAATTTCTAATATTATTAATTCACTTGTAAGAATAATTGTAATAATTACAAACTCACAGAGGTGGCTTAGTGGTTAGCACGTTCGCCTCACACCTCCAGGGTTGGGGGTTCGATTCCCGCCTCTGCCTTGTGTGTGTGGAGTTTGCATGTTCTCCCCGTCTTCTGAGGTCTTCTGAGGTAAATGTCTTCAAAACACTGGGCTCAAAGAAAAAAAAATCTTGACCCCCGCTAGTTCTGGTGCTCGTCTGAGGACAGGAATTTAGTGCAAGACAATCCACTGCAATGCGGACTAAACCCTGTGCACTGCAGATAAGGTACGGTGTTTTTTTAATTTCCTGAAAAATAACGGTTTTGGAGATACGAGGATTCTGCCCGACAGCGACGATATATATATATTTTATACATTTTGTCAGGTGTAGTATTCCTTGCTAGACTATTAGGTAAGCCGTTCCATGCTCGTTCCTAATTTGTTCTTATCTGTTGTTTGTTTCCCTTAATGAGCTGCTCTATATATGTCTGTCTTGCTGTCATGATTATTGTCAGTCATTATTTGATGTAACGTTGCGTGTAAGCTGGAAGGGTGGACGCCGTGTTCTCTCTGTCAGGGAATGGGGTGAAAAAACAGGTAAAATTCAGACCCATATGCAAGGATAACATATAAAAGAGGTTTATTAGGGAAAATAACAAAAGGATGGAAACACTAGGGACACAAAACACAGAAACAGAAACAACAATCTGAAGACATTAAGCCAAGGACAAAAAAGAGACAAGGACTCAGCAAAAAAAAGACAACCTGTATAAATAAGAACATTCATCGATACACAAGGAACTGGTTTGCAGAGGTGGGAAAGGATTAAGGATTGGGTGAGGCAAAGACATGTGATACACAAAACAACAACAAAAGCACATGGCACAAGACACAAAAACCTCCAGAATGTCCACCTAGTGTCCAGGTAGGGAATAGTCCCAGTTATTCCTGTCACTTACACTAGTTACGCTTAATGTTTAATCCCACTTCCTGTTTAATTTATGCAATAGCAGCTAATTGTCCCCTCACCAGACTCTTTTTCTTTCTTTCTTTCTTTCTTTCTTTCTTTCTTTCTTTCTTTCTTTCTTTCTTTCTTTCTTTCTTTCTTTCTTTCTTTCTTTCTTTCTTTCTTTCTTTCTTTCTTTCTTTCTTTCTTTCTTTCTTTCTTTCTTTCTTTCTTTCTTTCTTTCTTTCTTTCTTTCTTTCTTTCTTTCTTTCTTTCTTTCTTTCTTTCTTTCTTTCTTTCTTTCTTTCTTTCTTTCTTTCTTTCTTTCTTTCTTTCTTTCTTTCTTTCTTTCTTTCTTTCTTTCTTTCTTTCTTTCTTTCTTTCTTTGCTTGTATATTTTTCTTTCTTTCTTTCTTTCTTTCTTTCTTTCTTTCTTTCTTTCTTTGCTTGTATATTTTTCTTTCTTTCTTTCTTTCTTTCTTTCTTTCTTTCTTTGCTTGTATATTTTTCTTTCTCTCATTCTTTCGTTCTTTCTTTCTTTCTTTCTCTCTTTCTTTCTTTGCTTGTATATTTTTCTTTCTTTCTTTCTTTCTTTCTTTCTTTGTATATCTTTCTTTCTTTCTTTCTTTCTTTCTTTGCTTGTATATTTTTCTTTCTCTCATTCTTTCTTTCTTTCTTTCTTTCTTTCTTTCTTTCTTTCTTTCTTTCTTTCTTTGCTGGTATATTTTTCTTTCTTTCATTCTTTCGTTCTTAAGACATATAAACACAGCTGAAGACTTGTAGAAAAGTTCCTGCTCCTGTTGCTCTGACACTGAAGACTCCTTCCATGAATGTGAAATAAAGTTCTCAATACAGAGAACAGTCCTTTTTAAATAGTCATTACTGAAGAAACAATAACAGGCTCAAAAACCTGGGATTTGAATCGTAGGGAAAAAAATATAATGCTAGAGCTGCTGTTATAGAAAACACTAGAAAATCTTACAGAGCAGATTGGAGACTCAGAATGAGATTCATGAATGCTGTTGTGTAAATAATGAAAATGTTCCCTACATTGTCATACTGTAGTCTTGCCAAAGGACAGGAACTTGCTGGTTTTCTCAAATAAAGAGCAATGTATCCAGAGAGAAATCCAGACTCGCAGCCTTGCACATCTTCCTTTTTAAAGAACTTGTTGCACTCCTGGAACGAATAAAACCTTTTATGCATTTTATTGTGTTACACAATTTTTGTGCGCCTTGAGCTGAGATTTGCCACGGAGAACCTCTTGATTTGCAGAGAACGTGCTTCTCTGACTGCTTTATTGAAACTGTTCCTCCCACCCACTTCAAACTCCGGGCCTCAGGCCTGCTGAATCTCTCCACCATGACACTCTATACAGACGAGCACAAAAGCTGAGCTCATTACACTAATTTAATCATGAGCTGGTATGTTGGATTGGGTATGTGCATGTGTGTGTGTGTGTGTGTGTGTGTGTGTGTGTGTGTGTGTGTGTGTGTGTGTGTGTGTGTGTGTTTGTCTAGACTCCCACATTGGTTGGGTGTGAGATTAGGACTTGTGCCCACTGAGGAAAGTGGCAGCTAGAGCACTAAACCTCTGCACTTGGCATGGAGAAGAGAAGCCCGTGTGAAACAGATGGTGGGCTTTTTTTCTGTCTTCTGCAGAGCTAATCAGGTGCTAAATATGAGCTCGTCTTCTCTATTTAGCGAACCACTAAGCTGGTGTATGCTGAATCTGTCAGAGGAAAGACAGACTCTGGAACGTTCTTCAATCTCATCGTTTGTCAGTAACATTAATACAATTACAGTAACACTCTGTGCCTGCCGTCACACTAGCACACGACAAGCTGGAATTCGTTTCCACTGACAATTATGTGTGATGTGTTAAATCTAAGCGTTTATTTGAGATGATTTCACAGACCAATCCAGAGTGTCTTTGTGACTTTTCTTTGCTTCCCCAGCGTGCTTTAGTTTAGTTTAGTTTATGTCAGAGAACGGGACGACTTCACAGATAAAACCAGACCTAAACACACGGATAACTAACAAACAATATTAACATAAATACCACAAACTGGAAAACACTTGAGAAAGGAAACTCAAAAAACAACATAATTAAATACACAAACTGGAGACACCAAACAGAGAGCACAAAAATAATACAATTCATTCATTCATTCATTCATTCATTTTCTACCGCTTATCCGAACTACCTCGAGTCACAGGCAGCCTGTGCCTATCTCAGGCATCATCGGGCATCAAGGCAGGATACACCCTGGACGGAGTGCCAACCCATCACAGGGCACACACACACACACACACTCTCATTCACTCATGCAATCACACACTACGGACAATTTTCCAGAGATGCCAATCAACCTACCATGCATGTCTTTGGACCGGGGGAGGAAACCGGAGTACCTGAAGGAAACCCCTGAGGGGTTTGAACATGCAACCCCTCAGGGAACCCCTGAACATGCAAACTCCACACACACAAGGTGGAGGCGGGAATCGAACCCCGACCCTCGAGGTGTGAGGCGAACGTGCTAACCACTAAGCCACCGTGCCCCCGAAACAATACCAAGGTTCCCGCAATGATAAATAGGGGAAGCATGTGTCTACACATGAGGAACAGGTGTGCAGAAGCGTGAAGGAATTAAGGCTAGGACGGTGCAGACACGTGAACACAAAACGTAAACAAAAGAACATGGCACGAGACACGTTGCCGGAACAATACAATCTGATGCTCAGACATATAGGAACAACTCAAAAACCTCATCTGATCTGTCATTAAGAGATGTTACAATGGAAATCAATCCTTTAACGAAGTAGCAGAGATCCCAAAGCAGCGTAGCTAGAACCGATGGCTTGCTTTGCTAATAACACTAGTATAAATCCTAGCCCATGACATGCAAATCAATCTTAAATGCACTTAACATGCTGTTAGCTATATGTTTCAACCTAGCTTTATTTCTTATCAAAAGTTTAAAAAATTATTTGATTTGTTTGTAAATAAATTGCAATTTAAAATGTTATTGTTTTTTTTCCATTCACAGTTAGTAACTGTTATTAAAAAAAGTGCAGGACAAGCCACGGCCACAAGAGACGACAGATTAGTGCCTTTGTTACTGAAAGCCATGGTTACTGTAGGATTAGTGCGTCACAGTAAAGACGGTTAAATGTTTAGAAATTAAAGTTTACACCCTAAAAGGGAACATTTTTATCCTGGTCAGATAATTTGTTGAGCAGGTCATCCATCATGGACCTGACTGAAATAAAGCATTTACTGAAGGTGGTGAATGAATAAATAGTTCTAATTTAAGGAAGATTTGTTTGTTTATTTCACTTTGAAGGTTTTTCCCCACGACTTCACCACAGTTCATTAGTATTTGTGTGTATATGTACTGTATATATATATATACACACACACACATACTAATACTCATGAACTGTGGTGAAAAACCTTCAAAGAACCTTCAAAAACCTTCAAAAAATCTTCAAAGTATATATATATATATATATATATATATATATATATATATATATATATATATATATATATATATAGAGAGAGAGAGAGAGAGAGAGAGAGAGAGAGAGAGAGAGCGAGATAGATAGATAGATAGATATTTGTTTGTGTTCAATTCAATTCCATTTTATTTGTATAGCCCATTCAACAATGGACATTTCTTTTCTTTTTTTTTTTATAATAAATTTATATTTAAATGTTACCACCCAGCGAATGCGTTTTCTATGAGCTTTTAATAAAAAATAAAATAAATAAATAAATACAGAGAATCCTACTTTAGACTTCAAGTTAATTCAATTAAATTCCATTTTATTTTTATTGCGCTTTTAACAATAGACGTTGTCTCAAAGAAGCTTTTACAGAGCATAAACATAGAACAAAAAATTTAATATACAAAGATTAATATTAGACAAAAGATCAATATTAATATTAGACTTCTATTTAAATGTGTTTGTATTTATCACTAATGAACAAGTCTGAGGTGACTGAGGTGAGGAAAAAGTCCCTTAGATGGAAGACGAAGAAACCTTGAGAGGAACCAGACTCAAAAGTGAACCTCATCCTCTTTCTGGTGACACTGGAGGGTGTGATTATAAACTGTTATAAGCACCAGAGAGTATTATTATGAATAATGTCCTTTCTACAGTCAGATACAGTCTGACAATTGTGTATTGATGAGGAGGTTGTTGTCCTCAAAGTGTGTGTATGTATATACTGTATATACAGTTAATATATATGTGTGTGCATGTGTGTATGGGTGGGTGGCCATGGGTGTTGTAACGACTGGAAACAGAGCGGACCCAAACACAGGATAGCATAAATCAAATAGGGTTTAATAACTGAAAACATGAAACAGGACGCAGACTAGACAGGACAAATCACAGATGACACAACAAGGATCAGGTGTGATGACAGGGAGGAGCAGACGAAGGCGGGGCAGACACGTGACGAGAAACATAAACAGATGCACGTGGCCAGAGTCCGGGCAGAGTCCTTACAGAGCCCCCCCCAAGGCGCGGCTCCCGACGCGCCAATCCGTCCAGGCAGTCCCGACGGGCCCGGGAGGGGGGAGCAAGGCACACGGCGAGGCAGGTGGGGGGAGCAAGGCACACGGCGGCGCAGCCAGAGAGGGCCGAGCGACGTCCACAGCCGAGCTGAAGGGCCGAGCGACGTCCACAGCCGAGCTGAAGGGCCGAGCGACGTCCACAGCCGAGCTGAAGGGCCGAGCACAACCCCAGACGCACCCCGGCCAGATCCACCCCCAAAGTCCAGGAAAGGGAGGGCGGGAGGGAAAAAAAAATAAATCCTCCACAAAACAGGGAAGTCCAAAAACAGGAAAAAACACAGGCCTGCAACACCCCCGCGGACAGGAAGTGGGGCGACGTCCTCCACGGAAACCAAAAGTGAAGCGACGCCCCCCACCGGAAAGTGCGGGGCGATGTCACAGGACACTGAAAAAACAGAACAAACCTTGGGCTGGCGACATGGCCCGCAACCAGGAAGTGAGGCGGCGCCCCCCGCGAAAAAACCAAAAGCGAGGCGGCGCCCCTCACCGAAAAAATGCGGACCCACGTCGCCAAACGCGCCAAGTCCAAAGGGGGGAAAAAAAAAAACACAAACACGAAAAAAAATACTCCCAGTCAGCCGGTCCAAGTAGCTGCTATCCCGCTGGGTCCTCATGTGGCGGCATCTTCTGTAACAACGGGAAACAGAGCGGACCCAAACGCAGGATAGCATAAATCAAATAGGGTTTAATAACTGAAAACATGAAACAGGACGCAGAATAGACAGGACAAATCACAGATGACACAACAAGGATCAGGTGTGATGACAGGGAGGAGCAGACGAAGGCGGGGCAGACACGTGACGAGAAACATAAACAGATGCACGTGGCCAGAGTCCGGGCAGAGTCCTTACAGGTGTACAGTATATAATTGTGCATTATTATATGTATATAATGTCATTTCAACCTTGTTTTAAAAATATTGGCACCCATAGATAATGATAACGTTAATGACAATAATAATTATCACAATAACATTTTATTAACCTCTACAAGTCTGCTACTGGATATAGAATAAATTAACAGTTGCAAATCAGTAATCATTCCCAAAACAATATGCCATGAAAGTTTTAATATTAAAAGTTATTATTATATTGTTTATTTGGACGGATCCCCAGAAATCCAAGCCAAGAAAACACAGCGTCTGTATTTCTGCTGTTCACTGTTGTCACTGGCTGGCTGTATCATTCTAGCAGCTAATTTGTTGACTGAATTTACAAACAGTCTGGTCTGACAGATTGTCTTTCCGGTTGGGTCTCGTTTTCCTTCGTGTATAACAGAAACGGCTAAAAGAAAATTACAAGGTAGAATTTTTTAAGAAGGAAGGAAGCTGTAGGCAGGGATAACAGTGAATCTATGGCATCTGGTGGGTGGATGTGTGTAAAATGAGCTGTTTTTACAAACAAAACGCCATTCTGTTGACAGAGTGTAAGAAAAAGAAATATCTGGTGTCATGTGCACATCCAGATACCTCCCTAATGTGCTATATTTCATATCTAATAAGCTGGAATTTATAGAGGAATAATTAAGGACTCACTACTCGAGTGATTATTACAAACCAAATGACGTTGATTGGCTTCGGGTGAATTTCGGGAAAGACGTTCAAGGCTTTAAAGGTGGTGTTAAGGCACGGGTTGTGCTTTATCGATGGTTATTTTTCCCCTCATCAATGTGTCAGAAAAGGTTACTAAAAACCATTTATTCATCTAAATTCTTCTAACTTCCTTAAAGAAAAACATTGTTATAGCTCCAATCAACAGAATAAAACAATTTTCTATTAGCAAGATCTTTCTATTGGCATTTATGATGGGATTTTTTTTTTCTACCTTCACCAATTTTTCATCTATAAGACTTCATCTATAAGAGAGAGAGAGAGAGAGAGAGAGAGAGAGAGAGAGAGAGAGAGAGAGAGAGAGAGAGAGAGAGAGAAAGAAAGAGAGAGAAAGAAAGAGAGAGAGAGAGAGAGAGAGAGAGAGAGAGAGAGAGAGAAAGAAAGAAAGAGAGAGAAAGAAAGAGAGAGAGAGAGAGAGAGAGAGAGAGAGATTATTCTGTCATATCACTCCAAATATATAAATATAAAAACAAAAAAATACAAAAAATATTAGATCAAAAATAGAAAAATGAATCTTATTCTACTGACTAATAGTTTGGCTATTTTTGCTTACAGTAAGTATTTATTTCTAGAATGAAGCAAATGAGCTGACAGTATAATAAGACAACGGGTGGAGCAGGTTATCAAGCGTGTCCCTGAGTGAAATAAAGCAGTTATTAAAGATGCATGAATGAATAGTTCCAGTGTACGTGAGAATTGTCCCTTTATTGTTTATTTTAATTTGGAGCATTTTTTTTCACAACATTTTCACGTCTAAATAATTTTTCATAATATTCCTCTGTAAATATTTTCAGCAACACTTTGGGATTCTTTCTAAGAGGCGGCCTGAAAGAACAGAAAATATCATTCTAAAAAAAAAAAAAAGAAAGAAAAAAAGGATAATAAAAATAATAATAACTTAAAACGTTTTTTTTTTTTTTTTTATTAATTTTGTATTTTTTTTATTTGTTAAATTGCAATTATGTAAATTTCAAAATTGTATCAGCCACTATTATTATTTTTTTATATAAATAAATAATATTATAATAAAAATAATAATAGTAATTTGTTATAAAAAAAGATCACAATATCCATGATATTTTATAAAAGCATTCTGTGATATGTTTTTTATTGCTATTAAATCTTAACATCAGTTCATGTATTTGATCAATTCAGTCTTATTTTATTTGTATACCACATTTAAAACATACAGTGAGATGAATATCTTATGAAGCAGAGTACAGATAGCAGTGGTGATGTGAGAAAGTGTATTTCAAGCAAGATTTTTTTTGAAACTCTAGAAACGAGTACGAGGTAATGAACTGCCACTATACTGCTGCTACATTTAGTATGCTGGAGAGAGAGAGAGAGAGAGAGAGAGAGAGAGAGAGAGAGAGAGAGAGGATCAATGATTTCTTCCACTGCTTGGTTCAATAGCATGTCCAGCCCCTCCTCTCTTTTTAACTTTTCTATTCTTCTTGTCTTTCTGCTCTGAGATTGGCCAAGCACCAGGTCTCGATGCCTTTTTCATTTCCGTTAGCTGAATGAGAATAAAATAGTGTGACTGTCCTCCTCCAGGATCTGTTCTTCAGGCAGAAAAGTCAAAGCAGTTTGTCTTGTTAGACTGAATGGCCAGTTAGATAGCAGAGCCTAAAGGCCTTGTGGCAAAACTGTCTATGAAAGCTAAGAAATGGTGTGTGTGTGTGTGTGTGTGTGTCGGTCTGTCTATCTATGTGTCTCTGTCTCTTTGTGTGTGTGTTTATGTCTGCATGTTTGTTTGTTTGTATCTGCGTGTGTGTTTGTTTATGTCTGCATGTTTTTCTGTTTATATCTGTGTGTGTGTGTTTCAGTCTGTGATTATTTTGTGTGTTTATGTCTGCATGTATCTCTTTGCATGCCTTTATTTTTGTCTGTCTGTATGTTTGTGTGTTTGTATTTCTATATCTGTGTCACTGTGTATGTGCATGTGTGTGTGTGTTTGTGTGTGTTTGTGTGTGTACTTGTGTGTATGTGTGTGTGTTTATGTGTACTGTATGTGTGTGCATGTGTGTGCGCGTGTTTATGTGTATGTGCGTGTGTTTGTGTGAATGTGCATGTGCATGTGTGTGCGTGTGTATGTGTGTGTGTGTTTGTGTGTATGTGTGTGTGCACGTGTTTGTGTGTATGTGAGTGTGTTTGTGTGAATGTGCATGTGCATGTGTGTGCGTGTGTATGTGCGTGTGTGTGTTTGTGTGTATGTGTGTGCATGTGTGTGCACGTGTTTGTGTGTATGTGCGTGTGTTTGTGTGAATGTGCATGTGCATGTGTGTGCGTGTGTATGTGTGTGTGTATTTGTGTGTATGTGTGTGTGCATGTGTGTGCGCGTGTTTGTGTGTATGTGCGTGTGTTTGTGTGAATGTGCATGTGCATGTGTGTGCGTGTGTATGTGCGTGTGTTTTTGTGTGTATGTGTGTGCATGTGTGTGCACGTGTTTGTGTGTATGTGCGTGTGTTTGTGTGAATGTGCATGTGCATGTGTGTGCGTGTGTATGTGCGTGTGTTTTTGTGTGTATGTGTGTGCATGTGTGTGCACGTGTTTGTGTGTATGTGCGTGTGTTTGTGTGAATGTGCATGTGCATGTGTGTGCGTGTGTGTGTGTTTATGTGTGTGTGCGTGTGTGTTTATGTTTGTGCGTGTACACTTGTGTGCGTGTGTGTCTGTGTTTCTTTATTCTTCTTTTAACTCTGTTTAGTTTTCTTTAATTAACACTTTAGTACAATGGTATTTGAGCTTTAATTTTCAACCATACACTTGTTTGTACACGATTCATAGATCGAGCTGAAGGAATAATTCCAATCATTTTCAGATATTCCTCATTCTCCTGTACGTATGTTGCTGCGTGATGTATATCAGCTCTAAATTACTCATCACATTCACACAAATCACAGATGACTTACATTAAACACTGACAGATCTCCTCCTGAGAACGATGTACGCTAAATCTTCCGGTACTACAGTTCAACCACTGCGGTGCTTCAGCTCCTATAGACACCTATTAACTTTTATAGGGTGCCATTACTTTTATTTGTCTCATTGTTGATTCTGTAGAATTGTTCATCAAGTCCCTAATCTGTGAATAAAATTGTAGTATTGACAAGACACTAAAAAACATTCCTTTATCCTGTCTTTATTTAAATAAACTAACTTTTTTTTTCCTGGTACGTGTTAGACACTGCCGAAAGACCTATCTAGCATTTTATTATGGTTTAACAGCATCCGGACGATTCGGTAACATGAAGCGTCTCCTGACTTCCCCGTGATTCTATAAAAGCCTCTGTAATATTTTCTAATATTAGGAAACATCTTCTGGAAGGAGTGTGCACCATCCTGTAGTCGTGCTGAGACCGGAGCTGTAATTACACAGTTTATAAGCAGATGTTAAGTTTTTTATTGATCTATCTAACTTATCTAATTATCTCAGCAGCTCTGAAGCAGAAAGGGTTTAGATCTTTGCTTAAGGGCCCAACAGAAACCTTGACCTTCTGATCCGTAGCCATCACCGGTTATGTTTTCATGGTGAAAAGGATATCGTACTCACCCTCCTTGCTCAGTCACAGTGACACTAAGGTTGTCTTTGAGCTCATGTATGAGGCAGACAACGCTTTCCTCTGGGTGTGTGGCACAGTATGAGCAGCAGATTCGAGCATCTCGGAGGAAGCAGGTGTTGTCCTTCATGCTCTAGAATGAGTAGATGTAAGACAGAGGCGATAGAAGAGGATAGAAAAGAGAGACCTTAGACAGTTTAGAGAGACACTGGAGGGAAAATAGTGTGCAATGGTTATAAGGTGTAGTACTTGTAATACAAAAAACATCCACTATTCAGCTAACCTAATTGTTCAGTAATTGTTCAATTTAGACAACAAATTATATAAAAGGGCTGAGACTTAAAACAAGACACTGGATATTAAAGCTAGGGTCTCCGATTTTTGAGAAATGCTTCAGAAAACTGAGTCAGGCCGAAAACTAAACAAAAATCAAAACAAACGTGTAGCCAATGAGCAGAAAGGGGCGTGTCTTGTCAATATGCGGCGGAGAGAGTGTTCAGTGCACATGTGTGACATTAGCAGAAAGCGGTTTTAACATTGACATGGAGGATAAAAACAAAGAAAGAAAGTGAAGAAAGGCTTACGATAAGGTAAGAAGTAGGACGTGTTAATATAGGATCAGCTTTAAAGCGCTGGAGAGAACTGAAGGAGCAGGAAGTTGGTCACATATTCACAGATTGGAGTTTCCTGAGTCAATAACTCCTGAGCTAAACGCTGTTACTACACAAATAACACCTCTTTTCTATCGTAGTAATGTAGAGACGCAGCTACAACCGTGTTTTGTGTAGTAACAGTGTTTAGCTCAGGAGTTATTGACTCGGGAAACTCCAATCTGTGAATATGTGACCAACTTTATTTAAGACGCCGAGACGCTTTTTTCCTTCTCGATAGGTGAGTAACGTTGGTTTTGCTTTGTTACACAGAACTAATATATGCCTTTGTCCTTTACATGATTATGCTTGTGTGTCATTTTTGCTTGTTTGTTTATCTGCAATCGTATTGTTCTTCACTTCAGCTATGATTAAAGACACATTTCTTTCCATTAGTTGCCTGGGTTGCGTATGTACGTGTGGGCGGAGCTATCAATACAGGGGTGGGGCCCATTTGGGTTAGGGGCGTGTTTGTTTTGGTGATTTCAAATGTCGACATTGGCTTTCAAACAACGGAGACCCCACCTTTAAATAAGGAATGAATTCTAATAACTGTAAAGAGGTCTTCCTGAAAAAATTAAATTAAATTGAATTAAACAAGTAAAATAAAATAAAACTAAATAAAATAAATACAATTGTAGACTTGATGGTATTCTTAGACCATGTTCTAGTGACCCAGTATCTATATATTCATTGACAGAAACTTCTGTAAGTCACTCTGGATGCAAATGTCTGACAAATGCTGTACATATTATTCCAACAGAGTTAAAGTCCAGCACACTAAAGTTAGAGAATACAGTACACACCTCCAGGAAAAGAGAAGCAAGTGAATGTTACAGAGATAAACCACATTACAGGGATGTGGTAGTCTAGTGGGTAAAATGGTGGATTATTTATCAGAAGGTTGTGAGTTTGAATCCCAGGTCCTCCAATCTGCCACACCCTGAGTAAGGCCCTTAATTATCAATTGTTCATAGTGTTAAAATGAGATCAATTATATAAGTCTCTCTGGAAAAGGGTGTCTGCTAAATGCTGTAAATGTAATTACATGATCAGAACTGTCTGGAATATTCGGACCATCCTGTCTGAAACCAGCATCCATAACACATGATAGATCATTAGATCACATTAGATCCCTTTAACCTCAGTTGTACTGTATAAAATAAGATTAGATGTAAGTTGCTCTGGATAAGGTCATCTACCAAATATGCCATTTGCATCGTTCTTAAATTGATCAATAGACAGATTTTATATTACCCAACTTTAAACAACCCCGTGACCCGAGGTAGTTCGGACAAGCGGTAGAAAATGAATGAATGAACTTTAAACAAATTCAATCAAACCTCCGTGGTGAACTCTTGTCCACTTAAGGATCATCACCCGGACCCCTGATTGATGCCGAAAGACCGACTCAGTACTGTACATCAAGAGCGATTGGTAGATGATGATCATAGCACTGTTCATTATTTATTCACGTCCTGTTCCCAGCAGTAGTCAAGTCAGGAAGTGACACAGAAGTCAGGAACAATGGAAGCGCTGTATCTTTGCTTCTACTTGCTGACATTCGGCATTTTAGCTGTTCTGTGTTTGACCTAGAAATCTTTTTTAAGTTCTGATGGAAAAGGGGAGAGAGAGATGGAGAGAGAGAGATGGAGAGAGAGAGCATCCTGGCTACAGCTTGGTAAGGAGAAATAATTGGATTCTCGTTCCTTATCTCACTCAACACAAGTTGTCAGAATCCCTGCTGCCTTGGCACAGTCACGTTTCAGTCAAGCGGGAAGGATTTCTTAAGGTTTCTGATAGGTGACACAGCTACAGATTCTCTCTCTCTCTCTCTCTCTCTCTCTCTCTCTCTCTCTCTCTCTCTCTCTCTCTCTCGCTTGCTTACTTGCTCACTTACACACTCACTCACACACCTGCTTGCTCGCTCGCTCACTCACTCGTTTACTTACTCACTCACTCACACACTCGCTAGCTCGCTCAATCACTCGCTCCCCCACTCACTCACTTACTCACTCACTCACTCACTCACTCACTCACTCAGTCCCTCACTCACTCACTCACTCACTCACTTACTCACACACTCACTCACACACTCGTTGCTCGCTTACTCACTCACTCACTCACTCACCCTCATTCACTTATTTACTCACTCCTTCACTCACTCCGTCACTCCGTCACTCACTCACTCACTCACTCACCCTCACTCACTTATTTACTCACTCATTTACTCACTCACTCCCTCACTCACTCACTCCCTCACTTATTTACTCACTCGTTCACTCACTCCCTCACTCACTCACTCCCTCACTTATTTACTCACTCGTTCACTCACTCCCTCACTCACTCACTCACTCACTCACTCACTTATTTACTCTCTCACTCGCTCACTCACTCTCTCACTCACTCACTCGCTTGCTATCTTTCTCACTCACTTACTCTCTCACTCACTCACTGACACACTCACTTACTCACACACCCACTCATTCCCTCACCCACACACACTCACTCGCTCGCTCTATCACTCACTCACGTCAACGACTTCAAGGTCAAACCGGACATTTGCCTTATATAGTGCCATTTTTCCCAAAACATAATTTTCTTTCTTTTCTTAAAAATTGCACCCTGTTAAACCTTAGCTAAATGTACACAACCAAAGATCTACAAAAATCATTATTAAATTATTATTATTATTATTATTATTATTATTATTATTATAAGGGTGATGTTGATCTTATTCACAACAAGATGACTAAATATACATAAATAAAATGTAAAAAATTAAATTAAATTAAATTATGTTAAGAACCAAATTAAGGATAACAAATATTTCTTGTAAAAATCTCCTTTGTATAATGAGTGAACATGAGCAGTGTAGGTTAGAGTAGCCATGGGAAAGATGATGAGGTCCTATAGGGAATGTGTGTGTGTGTGTGTGTGCGGGTCTTGTTCTCTGGATTCTTCTCCTCATCCTCCTTCTTCATCCTCACAGCTTCATGTCAGGTCTTTTGAGCTGTTCATCATTAGGCCACGGTGGGTCGAGGAGGGATGTAATTATGGAGTCCGGCTCCTCTGTCAGTCTTTCTCACTCTACCCTGAACCCATGTCTCTAATAGGAAGCTCCAGAGTAAACAACACACACACACCCCCACACACACACACACATACACATGCAGACAAACAAAACCACACACACCTTCAAGAAGAAGGGAAAGGAAACTGTCAGCAATGTTTGGTTATCAGTAAGTGGCTTTCTTAAAACAGAAAAAGTGTCCTCTCCAGCGCTCTGTAATAAACAGTGTTGGAAACATGTTTTCTGAGTAAATAATGAAATTGCTAGACGTAGAAAGTGTACGTGCAGTAATTCCTGTTCCTGAATGTCCATTTCCACGACAGATTGCCAAATACATCGGTCACCGTTTATAGACAGTGAGGAATGAATCCTATTTCCTGAAATGTAATTTGATATTTAAATGGAAATAAAGCTAATTCTTTCTGAGACTGAATTGTTTTGACATCTAAATGCTGTTCGGACAAACAGTGAGCGCACTTACATGTTGGCTAATAATGTAATCATCATCTGATTTCAGAAGTTACGAGGTTATTTTTAGAAGTCGGTTTAAAAGGCGGAGGACGATTATTCTGTTCTGTTAAAGCGGTTCGAGGATGTTGAGAAACGTTTAAAAATTCATGTGGTTGTTATAGTGCACACAAACAAACCTAGAATTAAAACTTAGAATTAAAATGCTTGTGATTTTATTTGAAATTATTATTCAATTACTTAGCTTTCATTTCATTGTATAAAGTAAATAAGCAAATAAAAAATGCATCGATGTGTAAAAGAAAAATTAGTTGGACTGTTGCAAATTGTTATCATTGTTTTTGAAGTTATTGATACTACTACTACTACTACTACTACTAATAACAACAATAATAATAATAATAATAATATCAATAATAATAACAATAGTATATTATATTATATGATATTATGTTATATTTTCCAAATATAAATTATTATTATTATTATTATTATTATTATTATTATTATTATTATTATTACTATTAGTTATAATAATAATAATAATAATAATAATAATAATAATAGCAATAATAATAGCAATAATATCAATATTATATTATATTATATTATATTATATTATATTATATTATATTATATTATATTATATTATATTATATTATCCAAATATAAATTGTTATTCTTCTTCTTCTTCTTCTTCTTCTTCTTCTTCTTCTTCTTCTTCTTCTTCTTATTATTATTATTATTATTATTATTATTATTATTATTATTTGTTTCAATTAAACTAATTAGTTTAAATTAAAATGTCCATATTAACCCATTACTTCCCATTACTACATGATGGAGATTTATTAGAAAAACATCTACATTTAGGTGACTAGAACATAGCACAGTGTTAATGTTTCTGTTGTAAAACACCAGTATTGTGGGTTTGATTCTCAGTTCAGGTTTGATTTTATTGAGTGGTTTAAAAATATACTGAAATTATGTACGAGTTATAAAAACTAACTGTGTCAATGTTACACGATTCAATGACATGGAGTTAAATAAATTCATCAAGCTTTTTTCCAGTGTGTACATATTTGTAGATATTACTGTATGACTGAATTAGCTTCCAATAAGACAATTTGTTTACAGAATCAACTGATGAGTCTTCAGAACTGTCAGGGTTAGACGAGTAACATGTGAACGTCTTCAACACGGAGAGCGTCGTGTTCTAATCTTCTTCCTAACAAGCTGCTTTCAGATTCTTTTTATTTTCTGATTTATTTCAGAAAGTATAAGAATGATTAAAGTAAACGGTTAAATCATAAAACAGGAAGTAGATGGGCAATACAACACAACACAACAATAAAGAACACAAAGAGAAGATGCAACTCCGTGTGGTGTTTAAGGACAACAACCTCCTCATCAATACACAATTGTCAGACTGTATCTGACTAATAGAAAGGACATTATTCATAATAACACTCTCTGGTGTTTATAACAGTTTATAATCACACCCTACAGTGTCACCCAAATGAGGATGAGGTTCACTTTTGAGTCTGGTTCCTCTCAAAGTTTCTTCCTCTTCCATCTAAGGGAGTTTTTCCTCACCACAGTCACCTCAGTCACCTCAGACTTGTTCATTACTGATACATACAAACACATTTAAATAGAAGTCTAATATTAATATTGATCTTTTGTCTAATATTAATATTTGTATAATAATAAACTTTTTGTTCTATGTTTATGTTCTGTAAAGCTTCTTTGAGACAACGTCTATTGTTAAAAGCGCAATACAAATAAAACAGAATTTAATTGAATTAACTTGAAGTCTAAATAGATATAAAGTAGGATTCTCTGTATTTAATGGGTAGAATTATTATTTTTTTTTTTTTTGTATTAAAAGGACATAGAAAACGCATTCGCTGGGTGGTAACAGTAACACAGCTTCACATCAGGTTGCATTGCACCACACTGTTGTGGTTTATTTGATTTATAGCTGTGTGTTTGACAGTGTTTTATTTTTTACTCATCTCAAAAATCATCTAAAGGAAAAGATAAAGGCAAAAATTTAAACTCTGTCTCTGTATGTTAGTTGGTACGAGTTGTTTTGTTTCTTGTAATTGTTTCTTTAGATTAGGATCAGCTCACGTGATATTTGTGTGTGTGTGTGTGTGTGTGTGTGTGTGTGTGTGTGTGTGTGTGTGTGTTACAGAAAAGGTGAGCAGCATGCTGTCTGCACTGATTGTCCCCTTCAAATATATGAGTCCAGGTCCAAGCAGCACGGAGGATGAAGACACGTTAAGTAAGTACAGTTCCAACATGGCAGCTGTCACCATGTCCATGTTCAGTATTGACTTTGTCACACTCCACAGTGGTGGTTAATATGAAGCTCATATGAAAATAGACACTCAGGACTTTCTTTAAAATAAATGGTGATATCAAAGCCATTTCTGCTCTCTGAGATGCTAGAAAGTGCTTCTTTACGAATTCAACCACTAAAATTCTGTGTAAGCTTTTCCAAACTCATGACTGAAACACACTGAAGCCGACGGAGTCCTGACTCATTTTAGATCAGACTCACAGCCAGAAATTTGTTCATTTGTTTATACTGATTGAAAACGTCCCATAAGTCCATTTCCGTTGTCTGGGCGTAATGGAGCATCAGTGTACTGCTAAAAATGGTTTTAACTTAATCATACTATAAAGGATCAATACAGTATTTATCAGAATATGCTCACAGGTCGACCAACACCGTGTTTAGGGGTTGTGGATTATTGCGTACTGGGTGAAATCTGAAGTATTTGCCTCGGGAGAGTGAAGAACGGTGAAAGCTACAAAGCTTTAATATGAAACTTGAGTCTTGTTTTTCTTTCTTTTTTTTTTTCTTTCTCAAACTCAAGAACAGCACATGCTCTCCTCCATGAGGACAGGGGTTGCTGCTTTGCATTGAATACCGGAGACAAATCGCACCCAATTTACGCATGAACCCTGAGGCAATTTTGAGGCAGATTACAGAGGCGATTTAGCAGATAATTCCCCCATTTGTGAGGATTTGTTCATGGATTTTAAAACACTTAAATAAGAGACACGCTCACAGGGAGCTTTCAGGAGCTGCGACATGAGGGTTTTTTTTTTTTTCTCCTTGTGTTATTATTATATCATTGTATTTCATCTGACAGGTTTCTTCTGATTCTATGTCAAAGATTAGAGAACAGAGGAAATGGAGACATCAGAGACATCACAATCATTTACAGTTGACGTTATAAACTGATGCTGTCGCTGCCGCTGGCTCGGTTTAGATGCCGCTGCTTGCATGGTTTTTGGTGTCGTTGTGTTGGTAGCATGACATGATGCTGTAACGTTTCATATCTATGAATAAGTCTTGTGTAGATATGAGTCAGTAATTCTTAAATTCATTTGCATTTGCTCACAAAGATGCAGACACGAATCCTTGAAAATAAAAATGGCATATTGAAATTTTGCTTGTTGCCATGGTGATATGTTGAAGGGTACATCTTTTGTAGCCTGAGTACCTGCATGGTGTACCTCTTATTATCTTATCAGTGGTTATTATTGTATGTTTACGTGTGTGTGTGTCATATATATATATATATATATATATATATATATATATATATATATATATATATATCTATATATATCGTCGCTGTCAGGCGGAATCCTCGTATCTCCAAAACCGTTATTTTTCAGGAAATTAAAAAAACGCCGTACCTTATCTGCAGTGCACAGGGTTTAGTCCGCGTTACAGTGGATTGTCTTGCGCTAAATTCCTGTCCTCAGACGAGCACCAGAACTAGCGGGGGTCAAGATTTTTTTTTCTTTGAGCCCAGTGTTTTGAAGACATTTACCTCAGAAGACGTGTTGATTCGTTGCGACTCTTCTTGAGGAGAAATATGCCGTGAAGCTCTCCGGCGGAGTGAGGAAGAGGTGGACAGTTGAAGTGTCCAATGGACTTATGAGATTTGTGCTCAAGCTATTTTCAAGACTTTAGATTGGTTAATAACTTGTAAAAATAACAGACCCACGTGGGGACTGACCAATAGCATCGATATGTGAAAAAATATGAAATTGACCAAATTTGGACATAGGAGGTTTCCGCCCGACAGCGACGATATATATACACATATATGTGTGTGTGTGTGTGTGTGTGTGTGTGTGTGGTATTATTATTGTTTATTTTCTTTTCTTTATCTATATTCTTTTCTTTTTATCACTTTTTCATCATTTAAAAAAAAATAAATTATTAAAAATTATTAAATAAGTTCATTAAATATTTAAAATTATTATAATAAAATAATTATAGTAAGCTGCGTAAAAATAGGTTTAACAATAATAATTGTTATAATTGTTCGTGTGTATTGTGTACAAAAGGTATATTCAACAGTATACCGAATGATGAAAATAATAATAATAATAATAATTATTATAATTATTATTATTATTATTATTATTATTATTATTATTATTATTATTAATGAACTGAACAATAAAATGCAACAAATAATATCAGTGACAGAAAGAAGAAAATTCTAGCATTATAGAAAATTATAAAAAGCTGTGCAAAAAATAGAATGAAAGAAGAATAATTAAAATAACAGTAAAAGTAAGTAAAGCGTTGCAGTTGCTGCAGTTAAGTTATTCTACTTCCACCATGTGTCCTTGCACCATCTGTTAAATTAATAAAATGCATCCTATATCATGTGCGAAAGCTTTGCTTTCTATTTCACTTTTCTGAAAATTCTTATTTCAGTTTTTATCATTTGTCTGTCTTCTGTCAGGTACCAGCAGTACAGAGGTGAAGGAGAACTGGAACACTGGGAACTTTGAGGACCGTACAATCATGCCATCAGAACGTCCGTCTTTCTTCCTGTCTGAATCGTCCCGGAGCGGGACAGGAGCTCTGAAACGGAAGCGTCCATTAGAGGAGGACAACAACGGGCGCGTATGTGAGCTGCGAGTATGCTGCAGAAGATCGTCATGGTCAGACACGCCGAAGAACGCCGTGGTGCAGCTGAACGAGCTGCGTCCGGGTCTGCAGTACCGCACTGTGTCCCAAACGGGCCCGGTGCACGCTCCTCTATTCTCCATTGCCGTCGAAGTCAACGGGCTCACTTTCGAAGGAACGGGCCCTACTAAGAAGAAGGCCAAGATGAGGGCAGCTGAGTTAGCGCTTAGCTCCTTTGTGCAGTTCCCCAATGCTGCTCAGGCTCACTCAGCCATGGGAGGAGCATCTAATCCCACAACGGACTTCACCTCTGACCTTTCGGACTTCCCTGAAACGCTCTTTAAAGGTTTTGAACCGGACGGTTTTCGTTCAGCCAAATCTGAGTTGCTCTCTAGTGCCCTTCGTTTGCGCCACACACTGGACTTGATGGTGGTACAAGCAAGGCAAGGTGACAGCCACTTTTCCACACCTCCACCAACACCTGAACCCCCTCCTCCTCCACCGAGTCCTGTCGTCCTGCTGAATAACCTGCGGCCGGGAGCGCGCTACGCCTGCCTGTGCCAGAGCGCCAGGGGCAGACGCGCTCGCCGCTGCTTTGTGATGGCCGTGCTGGTGGACGGCAGAATATTTGAGGGCACAGGCTGCAGCAAGAAGCTGGCAAAGAGAAAGGCGGCGCTGAGTGCCCTGCAGGCGCTCTTCAACATCACACAGGCACCCGAGGCGAGAGTGGGTATGATCAAGCGACCTCATTTACCCCAGGTGAGTAGTGCCAGACACGGCCTCTGGCAGCTACAGCACTCCATACGGCGAGGCGTAATAGCTGCAGCAGCAGGAATGCTGAGATGCAGAACACAGAGCCAAGACTTAATTAAAGGGGAGGGGATAATGGGAGGGAAGGGATGTGGCAGGACGGATCTGGTTACCGAGAGAACACACAGAAAAGGGGCTTATGTTAACACACGGGCTGTAACATTTACTTTAGGCTTGTCAGACTTGCATATCTTTTGTAAACCCAAATGTGTCTGTGTGTGTGTGTGTGTGTGTGATGGAATAACAGAGGTAAATAGAATCTACTCACTCATCTGTTAAGTTGGGGAAAGAGTATAAATGAGGAACATTATAATCCCTTTGCCCCTGACACAAGAGGAAACAGTGATGATCCTGAAAGTGATTTTTTTCGTGTGTCTCTCTCTCTCTCTCTCTCTCTCTCTCTCTCTCTCTCTATCTCTCTCTCTCTCTATCTCTCTCTCTCTTCATGTTTATAGAGCTATAATTGCAAAAGTATTGAAATTTTGCACAATCTCCTTTTGTTTCCTCATGCGTGCCGTTGTCGTGTCTATCGAAATTAATTCAATCTGTTGCGCAAAGCAAACGAAAAGCATAAGAGCAAATCGACAAACAAACCTCCAACCCGTCAGTAAAATATGGAAAGATCGGTCAGGCTCGGGAAATGGTGTTTTGTTAGAAACCTCTAGGTATTTTTCGACATCAATGTCAGCGTGTCCCTGTGTAGGAACGGCATGTGCAGGACCTGGCTGCGTTACAGCTTTTTCCATCAGCAGGAACATTCTCTGAAGGTTGTATTTGTAGGGATGTTTGCTTTCATGAATGTTCTATCTGAAAGATCTTTATAAACATTTGTTCAACATTTTTGATGTAGAAACATTAATCGAAAGGCTCCATGATGTCAATTTTATTCTACCTGGGGAATGTTGTGTGACTGTTAGCTAAACAGATTTGGATCCTATTGGCTGGTGACTTTTTTGCAACATTTTTGCAGCAGTTGAGATGTAGTTACATCAACACATGTTTTTATACATCTTGGAACCTGGAGTCTATCCCAAGGGTAGGACCTCTTTACAGAGTGCCAACCCATCGCAGGCCAAATTCACACACACTCATATTGACCCATTCATAGGGTTGCCACCTTCAATACAGAAAAATAAGGGACGCCTGCCGCAGCGGGGGCGACACCCCTCGGGGCCACGATGACCACAGTCCCGATGGTGTGCCAGTGGTGGTATATCATAACTTAAAACATGTATTCATAAAAATATTAAGATTGATACCAATGGACATTATAATAAGATATCTGCTATTGAAATCAGTGTGAACAGATGCACTCGGTCTCTCACTATCACAACTTAAGTGGTTATATTGAATACACAGCTATGACAATAATAAATATACGCCAACAAAGTGTGACTGAAAACACAAAAAAATACGCTTTTGGAGGAACTTGTGAGATGTGAACCATATCTTATTAACTTATTATTAAATTAACAGATCCATAACTTAGTAATTATACAACTGCTAACACTTTCCAGCCAAGTATTCGATTCCTCCCACTCACGTCTGTACTTCTGCATCCGCTTTTGTTTCAGCTCTGAAACTTTCTGGAGATGCCATCATTTCATATGGATTTTCTGTCACTCTGACTCTGTCAAAAGAACCAGCGAGGCGGCGTCCCGCCCTCCTCTGACTCTGATTGGCCGTGATTCATGGCCCGTAACCCTAAAACAAACCAATCAAACTAACGATGTCAGCGAGTATTACCCAATCAGGGGCAGAATAGGATGCGTCTCCACACAATGCGGGTGGGGTGATTTACAAATCGAGTCCCGTATTGATTTGATACGGGACGCGTCATTTTGCCTGTAAATACGGGACGATTCCGTATTTCACGGGACGGGTGGCAACTCAACCCATTCACACTGCCAGAACACTACAGGAACCTTTGTGTTATGTTATGATCTGACTGCCTTAAAAGATGTCAAAGTCTACCTTTAATTCCCTATTTGTTCATTTGTGTGTGTGTGTGTGTGTGTGTGTATACTGACCGGGACTGTCGCTGTGTTAGTATTCTACCCTTAGCCTGTGGGACTAGAAAAAGAAAATGTTGTCCTTCCTCTCCCCCAACATCAATCGAACAACCTGGCCATGTTTACCTGGAAGAAACTTCTCCTTTCTGCATCTCGCCACGCTGTCTAAAAGGATTGTAAGAGGATTTGCCCCACCAGGTTAGTTCCAGAATGACGAGAGCTTGTGGAAATACTCGAAAGTCAGCGTGAAAAGTGCAGTCTTCGGTTCTGTCTGAATGATTCAGTGAAGGACAAATGCACAATCCAGACATTGCCTTGTAATATAAAATGTGCCACCTTCAAACTCATCTGCCTGGTCGTTGGCTTCAAGGTCCATGCCTCCCAGAGGTTTCTGTTTCTTTCCCACTACCGAAGAGTAAACTTGGATGTGGTTTAACTCTCAAAAAGCTTAAATCTCCCTTTTTCTCACAGCATACAGTATATGCAGACAAAAAACACTACACAGGATAGAGCAGCAGCAGCTGAAGAGAAACAACACCATAGTGCAATGCCATCACCACCAATGGCGTAAGTTTGATTTTGACATTGGTGGGGACATAATTTATTTGACATGGGTGGGGACATAATTTATTTGACATGGGTGGGGACAACATTCCCCGTATTTTGTGCATAAAACTGTTGTTAGAAGAATACTTTCTTACTCACATACCGGTAGCTGTATAATCACGTTGCATATTGCTTCATACAACGGAATCTAGCTGCAGCCTCCGACCTCAACACATTAGTGAGAAAGACAAAGCCAATCAAACAGCGACGTGGATTAGAGAGGCAGGACTCAAAAAAGACAAAGGTCAATCATTTTAGAGAGGTGAGTTACAGAGGCGGGATTCATTGCAGGGGGTAAATCTGTTAACCGTTTGTGTTCCACAAGTTGCGCTATTTTTTACAGAACGCGTTGTAAAATATTTTTCATCTTATTTAATGATTCCTGGATAAATGTTAAATGAAATAAGTAAAAAAGCACAAGACACAGACGGACATCAGGGGTTATGTATAAATATATATATATAGGCTTGGTCGAATTATTGCTAGGGACAATTGAGTGTTCCCTGGAAATCGACGCCCTTGATCACCACCACCACCACCACCCCACCACTATGCTTCACAGATGGACATGATATGGTGCTGTTTGGATTCTTTTTTGTGACACACATCTTCAAATCATTTACATTTCCAGCATTTATCAGACTCCATTATCTAGAGTGACTTACAATTTTATACAACTGAGCAATTGAGGGTTAAGGGCCTTGTTCAGGGGGCCCAGCAGTGGCAGCTTGGTGGACCTGGGATTTAAACTCATGACCTTCTGGTCAGTAGTCCAACACCTTAACCACTAGGCTACCACATCCCCAAAACATGCCCAAAGACTTCAGCATTGATCTTATTAGACCATAACACATTTTGCCACATGGTTTGGGGTGATTTTCATGAGCTTGGATGAAAAAAGGGCTACTTCTATCCACCCTACTCTACCCTATGTGAAGAGCAGTTACATGCCATATATTTCTGGAAAGTATCTAGGTATCTTTGCTACAAGTTCTACCTTGTACTTTTTGTCAATTTTGGAGGAACGCCCTGTTCTTTCTGAAGTCACCATTGTGTGTCATTTCTTTACGCATCATTGTAGGCAATTTATAGTAACCTGTAACGGCAAACACTGCTACCGATATTTCTGGATAGTGTAAAATTTTTGAGGAGAATTTTGCGTAGTCCAAAGGCTATGGTCCAGGTTTTGAGACGTGCTTTAAATATTGCAGAAATCTGATTCAAAATAAACATAAATGTAAATTTCTTTTTGTGATCTGAAAAGACGAGGGAAATTACTGGAAAAAGGAAAGAAAGGGTCGCCTTTATAGAGAAAAAGCCTGGGTGTCTGCGGTGACTGATGCTGCTACAGATGGTGCGTTTGCAAAGAAGAAGTCGGTGTAGCTCTATGAGTGGCCTGAGGCAAACCCGAACAATAACTGTGAGGCTGAAGCTCTCACGTTCCTCTCTAAATGAAAAACTGAACCCTCATCCAAACCGCATCCAGTGTTGCCCACCATCTCCAGACCTCTAAATAACATCTAAATCATATCACACACACACACACACACACACACCGTTTGTTTACTGGAATGAACCTCCATAAGACAAATTCATAAATACCACTGGAGCAGTATTAGATGAATACTGGCAGCTCTGCACAGCCTGGGGCTTCCTTTTAGTTCATCCAAACACCATTTATTTTTTTTCTGGACTATCATCTGCTAAATAGGTCCTGGCTAAGATCACTGGAAAGAGGATTTTATGCAAAGATTGTGCGAAATGTTGCTAGGTAGGTGTAACATATAACTGCTTCACACAAGCTATATAACAATATATCTAGCTAACACATACTATAGCAGCTTTTTTACCAACACTGTGACAGGCAGTGTACTGTATGCAGGTTCACTGAAATCTGGAAAGGCAAAGGAAAACGCCCAGGTGAAGTGTTTTATCTAGCATATGTGAACCTGCGATTTGTGTTTTTATAGGTTTTTACAGGCTGAAGAGCCTCAAAGGGGCTACATTTACATTTATGGCATTTAACAGACATTGTTTGAAGTTACTCAGCCAGTGACTCAGACTCAGATATCTAGGGGAAGTTCATTCCACATCCTCGATGCCAGAACCAGAGAAGAGTCCTTATGTATACCTGCGTCTCACCCTGAGACATGCCAGTCGAATAGTGCTGGCAGAATTGCATTAAGGTTTGACGTGTTGTGTTTTTTGAGATGCTTTTCTGCTTAACACAGTTGTACAGTATGGTTATTAAAGTAAGCGTTTCTATAGACAAAGACAGTCACTGAAGAGTTAACTGTCAGTCCCAAGCCTGGGTAAAAATTTTTAGGGATGCGTCATGGAGGGCATCGTCTGTGAAAAATATTATTTCAAAATCTATGTGGACCAGATGATCTGCTGTGGCAACCCTGAACAGGGAGCAGCTGAAACAACAATGTTCTCACTCTCACTCTCTCTCACTCATTTTCTACCGCTTATCCGAACTACCTCGGTTCTCAGGCGCCATCGGGCATCAAGGCAGGATACACCCTGGATGGAGTGCCAACCCATCGTAGGGCACACACTCACACACACTCACACACTACGGACAATTTTCCAGAGATGCCAATCAACCTACCATGCATGTCTTTGGACCGGTGGAGGAAACCGGAGTACCCGGAGGAAACCCCCGAGGCACGGGGAGAACATGCAAACTCCACACACACAAGGCGGAGGCGGGAATCGAACCCCCAACCCTGGAGGCGTGAGGCGAACGTGCTAACCAATAAGCCACCGTGTCCCCCCTGAAACAACAATGGTCTTTCTGCAAAATGTTTTTGCCATGCTGATCAGTGTTAACACTATAACGCTGTGTGGGATAGTGGTTAAAGTGTTGGATTACCAATCAGAAGGTTGGGAGTTTGTATCCCAGGTCCACCAAGGCTGCCACTGCTGGACCCGTGAGTGAAGCCCTTAACCCTGAATTGTTCAGTAGTATTATAAAATGTAAGTCTCTCTGTATATGAGATGCTGTAAATTCAAGATCAGGGCTTTTTGAAATACTCAGACCAGCCTGGTAGGAATCAACATCCATGCCACAGTCAAAGCAAATTGATTTTAGGTTTGATTAGCAGGTGTAACATACCTACTGAGTGTATTCATGGTTAAATGGAGTCTCAGAGAGACAATCTTTGGAAAAAAAATTTTTTTGTCATTTTTGGCCAAAATTTACAACAATAACGTGTTTTTCGCAAGCCACAGCAAAAAAAAGTAGCTAGTAAGTCAAATAATATACTGTAGATGGGATAGTCTGTGGAGGATAAATAGAGCATTTTATAACTTTATTTTAATGAGAATAACTGTGGTTCTGATTAAGTCCAAATTTCCACCAGATTCAGATAAGAAATTAAGATTTTTTTTCTGCCTGTGACATCATTGCTCAATGCTGAAGCAGGTTTGGTGAATACAGTCTTTGGTCAGAGGTCAGAGTGGGAGATGTGGTATTCTAATAAAGGTTTGAGACCCTGAGCAATTTTAATTTATCCAATTATCCAAGCAGGAAAATGAATCGGAACGACATTAAAATAGCTTGAATTTTGGCAGCAGTTTCTCTATGAAACAGAGCTCGATCCCACATCAGGGGTCGGGCCATGCTGCGTAGTGGAATGATTACCCAGCACTCTGGGGTTGATTGTCTACTTAATCTCTCTGCACCGTGACAAAGATCAGTGGCGGTGCCAAGTCAACGCGCCGGAGCGGTTAAGGCGAGAGAAACGGAGCATCACGAGGAAGGACACGACCACGACTCGGCCGTCACTGACCTTGTGCCAGGGAGCATTTGAATAAGGAAATGCCTGCTGCATGACGCAGAATATCAATTAAGGTGCTATTATGGGGTGGAGAGAGAGGATAGAGGGCACTGTGTGACACAATTTTGGTTTGCATAATGAACTGAAATACATTGCCAGGTACTTATTCAGGGGAGAGCTGATATTATAAAGAAGGTGTAAAGCCTGGAGGGATTTTAAATCATTATTTTCAAGCACGAGAAAGCATCTTAGCTGCATTAAAAAAAAAAATTCTGAGATGGGATTCGTCACCAATCTATTCCCAAGCCATGTCCTGCTAGCGACAGAACATGTCCTATATTGCATTCCTCATCCTGTTGTTGCTCTAGCTGCATTGTGCTGAAGGTAATGTATAGACTCAGACATGGTGGACAGGCACCGTTTAATCTGCCGTGGTAATTTCCTTGGCGGAGCAAATTAAGAGCGTTTTCACACGTGAAGGTGACCCTGTCCACCAAACCTGCTATTTGCACATTATTTTCTTTTTTTTATAATCACACTTGATATAAACAACTTCTTAATAGCCATGAAGAAAAAAAAATCATTAACTATGAGAGCCACAACAAATTACAGAAGAAGGAAGCAAAAAAGGGCCAAAGGGAGAGAAAGGAAAAAGACTAATAAAGGGTCAGATTGCTCACATGAAACTTTTAATGCTTTTTCACTGGGAAGTTTGACTCGCTTTAGAAAACGAACCATGATCCTGTAAGCTTGTTTTTATAAATATACAACCAAAAAAACCATAAAACTATACACATAAAAAAACATAAAAAAAATATACACATTTATGTATATGTATATTTATGTATATGTATATACATTATTTCTCCACTTGTATTTTCATATTTTATATCATTTTTTATATTGTTTTTATTTTTTTTTTACTTTTTTATCTCCTTTTGGTTTTGGTTTATTTTTTTATCCTAAATTACATTCCCTTCTTTTATGCTTATATACCGGACAGTTGCAAAAAGCATTTCACTGCATGTCGTACCCTGTGTGTATGTTCATTCATTCATTCATCTTCTACCGCTTATCCGAACTACCTCAGGTCACGGGGAGCCTGTGCCTATCTCAGGCGTCATCGGGCATCAAGGCAGGATACACCCTGGACGGAGTGCCAACCCATCACAGGGCACACACACTCTCATTCACTCACGCAATCACACACTACGGACAATTTTCCAGAGATGCCAATCAACCTACCATGCATGTCTTTGGACCGGGGGAGGAAACCGGAGTACCCGGAGGAAACCCCCGAGGCACGGAGAGAACATGCAAACTCCACACACACAAGGTGGAGGTGGGAATCGAACCCCCAACCCTGGAGGTGTGAGGCGAACGTGCTAACCACTAAGCCACCGTTCCCCCCTCTGTATGTATGTGTATGTGACAAATAAAATTTGATTTGATTTGAACCATGTGCCAAACCCAGCTAAACTTAGCAGTACCACAAGGATTTTGCAGAATTTTTATAATTGTTTGCAAATATGCCTGATTTCTGTGGCTTTTTTCAAAATCTGTAACACAACCAAGCACAGGATTCTTCTTTTAAACTCCTACCAGTGAAGAAACTTTCTATGAGAGCTGTACTCATGTCCCACACACCTGAATGGAAGAAGGATTTAGGGATTTGTCTAAATGGAAGTTGATAACATCATAACATTGATAAAATCCAATCGATCCAAACCTGCAGAAAATCTCATGTCATTTTGAAAAATTCTTGTCAGTCAAGGTATCATGAGACCTTTAGGTGAAGCTAAAAAAAATTGCAGACTGTTGATTGGTTGATTAAATGCAATTGATGCAGAAGAATCTCTCTTTTTTGTAAATGTTTAAATAATGTAATGAAAGAACATTAATACGAAGAAATGTATCCAGATAGCCTGTGCCTATCTCAGGCGTCATCGGGCGTCAAGGCAGGATACACCCTGGACGGAGTGCCAACCCATCGCAGGGCACACACACACTCATTCACTCACACAATCACATACTACAGACAATTTTCCAGAGATGCCAATCAACCTACCATGCATGTCTTTGGACCAGGGGAGGAAACCGGAGTACCCGGAGGAAACCCCCGAGGCACGGGGAGAACATGCAAACTCCACACACACAAGGCGGAGGCGGGAATCGAACCTCCAACCCTGGAGGTGTGAGGCGAACGTGCTAACCACTAAGCCACCGTGCCCCTATACAAAGATTAATATTATATAACAGTCTAAGATTAATATTAGACTTCTATTTAAATGTGTTTGTATTTATCCCTAATGAACAAGTCTGAGTTGACTGAGGTGACTGTGATGAGGAAAAAAACCCTTAGATGGAAGAAGAAGAAACCTTGAGAGGAACCAGACACAAAAGTGAACCTCATCCTCATTTGGGTGACACTGGAGGGTGTGATTATAAACTGTTATAAACACCAGATTGTGTTATTATGAATAATATTCTTTCTACAGTCAGATACAGTCTGACAATTGTGTATTGATGAGGAGGTTGTTGTCCTCAAAGACCACACAGAGTTGGAATCTTCTCTTTGAATGTCCGAATACTTCATAAAGTGGATCTTTCTAGATGCCTCAGGATCCTCAAAGGGTTGGTCTCTTCTCACCAAAATCTTCATTAAACCTCCCTATCAGGATAAACAAGTTACTCGTTTTTACTTTGCGACTCACTCACGGTTCTCACTGTGCAGTAATGTTTGTGCACATTAATGACAGCACTTTGTACTGGAAAAGGTTAGAATCATCATGAACCGATTCATTGTCTATGCAAAAGATGACCTATAAGATTGGTTAATCTGTTCCTCACAGCCACCAGCTGTAACACACTCACAAACACACACATACACCAGAGCAGTCAGTTTCTGACTCAGCGGGGACTAAATATAGTGTATTTGCATTGTTTAAGCCGTTTGTTTTGGACCAGACCGAACGTGGCAGAGTTCCTCAAAGTCTTCAGTCTGTTTCTGGTGTTTACGCTGCACACACACACACACACACACACACATGCACACACACAAACACTGACTTTTCATCTCTTGCATGTGTCTCCTGTGGATCGAGTGATGAGAGCCTCACTTCATTAGCAGTGTAATCAGGTTCATTAGTGCCTCAGAGACACTCAGGTACCAAACTGGCTGGGATCAATCATAGGATGTGTGTGTAGGGAGAAGTTATCTCATCCAGACAGGCTGTGCTTTATGTGAGTGTGTGTGTGTGTGTGTGTGTGTGTGTGTGTGTGTTTGTGACCAAGTTTCCCTTCTGTTTCATTTAGATCATTTATAGCATCAGTTCCAGATATCACAAGCTCAACAAATCCACATGGAATATAAATGGTGTGTTTTTACGTGCAATAATCCTGCATGTCTATTTTTATTCTTCCCTTCCTCCATTTTAATGATATCGTTCCATTTTTGGTGCACGATTCAGGTGACTATAGCTACACCCCGAGGCTACCAATATCCCAATTGCCCCTAGGTCCTTTCTATCCTTGCTTTTCACCATGTCCTCTGTGTCCTTCACCGAGCTGCTGTCTCTATATATTAGCTTTCTCTATACACTCTTAACGCACACTGACTCAGAGTTTCATTTTATTTTTACTTTTATTCACTCTTACGTCATTTTTAATGATTATAACATGATGGTGATGATGTGGTTGACTTTTCACTGTTTATTAAAAACTAATAATAAATATTACGTTATATTAATATGTTATTCAACTCGTTCCAGAGTCTCAAAGTCAGTATCAATTGTTGTGTTTGCTGTTCGTCTTCTACTTTTTCAAGAAAACACACACAAATTTCATCCAGTCTTTAGTCTCCTACCGCAGACTAAAGACTGCATCTGTATTAGTAGCAAAAATAATCTGTAATTGTTTTTTGGTTCATGTCTAAATTTCTGTCACTTGATCAAGGATATGACTTACTTACGTAGTCAGTTGATTGATTCATTCATTGATTGAGTCACTGATTCATTGATTCATTATCTTTTTTGCCTTTGTGTCATGTTTTCCTTTAATCAATCAAGATAAGAAATAGTAGTAATACTTTTTTAGACCAAATCTTCACCTCTGATAGCCAGGCTAACACAGGAGAGCTTAACACACTCGTAGGAAACAGCTATTTACCCTCTTCCGCATACACGAGCTCACAGATGCTCATTATTGGCTGTTGTTGCTGTTACTGGTGATAAATGTGTGATAAATTTTTCCTCCTACTTGCAGCCTATTTTCTCTTGTACCACACATCAGCTCTACTTATTTATTCCTGTTTCGTTCCACAGTGTCTTAGTGGTACACGTTCGCTAGCTACTGGGCTGTAAAGAGAGCGTAACTTATTCAGGATATGTTTATGCTAGCCGAGCTAGATTTAAACAACACGAAGCATTTGCATCAGAAACGTCAGTGACTCCATATTTATTTATCTTATTGTTAATTTCTTAACACTAAACTTCTCTCGCAAGGCTGTGAGAAGCTACGACATTCTGCCTGCAGTCTCGTATCTACGCCTGACTCACGGCGTAGTCGCTGATATATTGATGCGGAATAACTACAACTGCTGGTTGGTTAAATAGACACACGATAAGGCAGGGTTTTATATAGTCTTGAAGATTTTCTGACCTTCATTGAGAAGAGGCCAACACTGTGAGGATCCTGAGAGGCATCTAGAGATTCCACCAGCTCTAGTTCGATTCGCTTCATGAGGATTTCAGACATTCATAGAGAAGATGTCAACTCCATGTGGTCATTGAGGACAACAACCTCAAACACTCTCTGGTGTTAATAACAGTTTATAATCACACCCTCCAGTGTCAATCAAATGAGGTTCACTTTAAAGTCTGGTTCCTCTCAAGGTTTCTTCTTCTTCCATCTAATGGTGTTTTTCCTCACCACAGTCACCTCAGTCACCTCAGACTTGTTCATTAGTGATAAATACAAACACATTTAAATAGAAGTCTAATATTAATCTTGAACTTTTTAAAATATATTGTTCTGTAAAGCTACTTTGAGACAAAGTCCACTGTTAAAAAGCGCTATACAAATGAAATTGAATAGTACTGAATTGAATTGAGGGGGGGCACGGTGGCTTAGTGGTTAGCACGTTCGCCTCACACCTCCAGGGTCAGGGTTCGATTCCCGCCGCCGCCTTGTGTGTGTGGAGTTTGCATGTTCTCCCTGTGCCTCGGGGGTTTCCTCTGGGTACTCCGGTTTCCTCCCCCTGTCCAAAGACATGCATGGTAGGTTTATTGGCATCTTTGGAAAATTGTCCGTAGTGTGTGATTGCGTGAGTGAATGAGAGTGTGTGTGTGTGCCCTGCGATGGGTTGGCACTCCGTCCAGGGTGTATCCTGCCTTGATGCCCGATGACGCCTGAGATAGGCACAGGCTCCCCAGTGACCCGAGGTAGTTCGGATAAGCGGTAGAAGATGAGTGGTAGTGGTTGGAGATGCCATTCTGTCTAGTAAGTTTATATGAACCTCTATAGTTATAGCTTAAAAATAAATAAATAAAAAACAGGTTTGATGAGCCTTAAGAATGGAAGCTCTTCTGAAGTCCATGTTGTTCTTCAGAGCTCCAGGGATTAGACGTTTAGCCAGAGTGAAGTCTGATGTTCTTATCCACACCTCCTACAGGCTTTAGTTCCTGTCACATGATAACACACCTAGCTGTAATATTCTGAAGCTCTCCAGGGCTTTGATTAAATGGATCAGGAGTGTTAGATTAGGGATGGAGCTTTGCAGGATGGTAGACTTTTAGTCATCCCTCAGGCTGAGTGTAATATTGTAATGATGTGGCTTTTACATGGCTTTCCTGTTCGGTTTATCATCTTCCGTACATATTTGGGGTTTAGGGATTTATCTTAGCTGTATTAGCTGTTTTTGAAGAATTCTGACACTTGACAATGTTGTGATTAGGAAGCCGGTGAGGATTGTTTTGTATCAGTGTCCTTAGTTGTGTATGATGCAGGTCACACATCACACATTACAGACTGGTGACAAATATAAGGAAAAACTGTGACTCTGTTATACTGTTAGGGGAGATTATTTATTTGTGTCACTTGTTTATTTGTTTGTTTGCTTGTTTTACTGAAATGGTTTTTCTGAAAAAATGGTGTTTCTTTGTTAGCGTGTGTGTGTCTGTGCCTCAGTCTGTGTTTCTGTGAGCGTTTGTGTGTCTCAGTCTGTGTTTCTGTGAGTGTTTGTGTGTCTCAGTCTGTGTTTCTGTGAGCGTTTGTGTGTGTCTTAGTCTGTGTTTCTGTGAGCGTTTGTGTGTGTCTCAGTCTGTGTTTCTGTGAGTGTTTGTGTGTCTCAGTCTGTTTTTCTGTGAGCGTTTGTGTGTCTCAGTCTGTGTTTCTGTGAGCGTTTGTGTGTGTCTCAGTCTGTGTTTCTGTGAGTGTTTGTGTGTCTCAGTCTGTTTTTCTGTGAGCGTTTGTGTGTCTCAGTCTGTGTTTCTGTGAGCGTTTGTGTGTCTCAGTCTGTGTTTCTGTGAGCGTTTGTGTGTGTCTCAGTCTGTGTTTCTGTGAGTGTTTGTGTGTCTCAGTCTGTGTTTCTGTGAGCGTTTGTGTGTGTCTGTGTCTGTGTTTCTGTGAGCGTTTGTGTGTCTCAGTCTGTGTTTCTGTGAGTGTTTGTGTGTGTCTTAGTCTGTGTTTCTGTGAGCGTTTGTGTGTCTCAGTCTGTGTTTCTGTGAGCGTTTGTGTGTGTCTTAGTCTGTGTTTCTGTGAGCGTTTGTGTGTGTCTCAGTCTGTGTTTCTGTGAGCGTTTGTGTGTGTCTCAGTCTGTGTTTCTGTGAGCGTTTGTGTGTCTCAGTCTGTGTTTCTGTGAGCGTTTGTGTGTCTCAGTCTGTGTTTCTGTGAGCGTTTGTGTGTGTCTTAGTCTGTGTTTCTGTGAGCGTTTGTGTGTGTCTCAGTCTGTGTTTCTGTGAGCGTTTGTGTGTCTCAGTCTGTGTTTCTGTGAGCGTTTGTGTGTCTCAGTCTGTGTTTCTGTGAGCGTTTGTGTGTGTCTCAGTCTGTGTTTCTGTGAGCGTTTGTGTGTCTCAGTCTGTGTTTCTGTGAGCGTTTGTGTGTCTCAGTCTGTGTTTCTGTGAGCGTTTGTGTGTCTCAGTCTGTGTTTCTGTGAGCGTTTGTGTGTGTCTCAGTCTGTGTTTCTGTGAGCGTTTGTGTGTCTCAGTCTGTGTTTCTGTGAGCGTTTGTGTGTCTCAGTCTGTGTTTCTGTGAGCGTTTGTGTGTCTCAGTCTGTGTTTCTGTGAGCGTTTGTGTGTCTCAGTCTGTGTTTCTGTGAGCGTTTGTGTGTGTCTCAGTCTGTGTTTCTGTGAGTGTTTGTGTGTCTCAGTCTGTGTTTCTGTGAGCGTTTGTGTGTGTCTCAGTCTGTGTTTCTGTGAGTGTTTGTGTGTCTCAGTCTGTGCTTCTGTGAGCGTTTGTGTGTGTCTCAGTCTGTGTTTCTGTGAGCGTTTGTGTGTCTCAGTCTGTGTTTCTGTGAGCGTTTGTGTGTGTCTGTGCCTCAGTCTGTGTTTCTGTGACTGTTTGTGTGTCTCAGTCTGTGTTTCTGTGAGCGTTTGTGTGTCTCAGTCTGTGTTTCTGTGAGCGTTTGTGTGTCTCAGTCTGTGTTTCTGTGAGCGTTTGTGTGTCTCAGTCTGTGTTTCTGTGAGCGTTTGTGTGTGTCTTAGTCTGTGTTTCTGTGAGCGTTTGTGTGTGTCTCAGTCTGTGTTTCTGTGAGTGTTTGTGTGTGTCTTAGTCTGTGTTTCTGTGAGCGTTTGTGTGTCTCAGTCTGTGTTTCTGTGAGCGTTTGTGTGTCTCAGTCTGTGTTTCTGTGAGCGTTTGTGTGTGTCTTAGTCTGTGTTTCTGTGAGCGTTTGTGTGTGTCTCAGTCTGTGTTTCTGTGAGTGTTTGTGTGTGTCTTAGTCTGTGTTTCTGTGAGCGTTTGTGTGTCTCAGTCTGTGTTTCTGTGAGCATTTGTGTGTCTCAGCCTGTGTTTCTGTGAGCGTTTGTGTGTGTCTCAGTCTGTGTTTTTGTGAGCGTTTGTGTGTCTCAGTCTGTGTTTCTATGTTAGTTTGTGTGTCTATATGTATCTGAGTCCTAGTTTGTGTTTCTTTATGAGTGTGTGTGTGTTTGTGTGTTTATCATCCAGTGACAACACAACAATATCCCATGATGCCCCCTTTTCTTTCTGACTGCTTATGATTATAGACTTAACACTTAATATTCACCTTACTGTATTCTTTCACACAATCTTTATACAATATTTAAAATGTTTAGCTGCAAAATTGTTTTATTTAATATTCATTTAAAGCTGATCTAACTTTCTGTCACCATCAACCATAGTTTCTACCTCTTCTACCTCATATCTTCTACCTCTCTCTCTCTCTCTCTCTCTCTCTCTCTCTCTCTCTCTCTCTCTCTCTCTCTCTCACTCTCTCTGACAGATTCTCCTCTTAGTCAGTCTGTCCATGATAGTTGCCCACACACACACACACACACACACACACAGAGAGAACAAACAAAAAAGAGAAAGAAAGAAAGAGAGAGGGAGAGAGAGAGAGAGACAGAGAGAGAGAGAGAGAGAGAGAGAGAGAGAGAGAGGGTCTTTGAAATGGACTGATACACTGATGAGACAGACAGACACACACAGAGAGAGAGAGAGAGAGAGAGAGAGAGAGAGAGAGAGAGAGAGAGAGAGAGACAGAGAGAGAGAGAGAGAGAGAGAGAGAGAGAGAGAGGGTCTTTGAAATGGACTGATACACTGATGAGACAGACAGACACAGAGAGAGAGAGAGAGAGAGAGAGAGAGAGAGAGAGAGACAGGAACCTCAGAGGAACAAGAGCTCTTCAGGATTAATTAGGCGTTAGATTGGTTGTGGGCGAACTGCAGCTGTATGAGTACAGACCGTCCCAGTAGCCATCTCTGCTCATATTTTGGCCTGGCTGAGGGCAAAATCTCACCCCGCACCCGGACTTTCCTTTATTAGGGCACAAACTTGATTCTTTCATACCTCCTGATATCCTGCGGTCATTATCTTTTGTCCTCTGAGTCCTGTCTCACTTTGCTTGCTTACATTTAAAATGTATTGTTAATATGTAATATAATTACAACACATTAATTAAGGTTTATTCTTATATTTATTTTATCTATGATTAGAATTAGCTTCACACTGAGCAAATAAAAGAATAAATAGTTATATAAAAGGACCTAATCTAAATGAATTAATAATATCATATAATGTTTATTCCATCTATGATTAAGTCTTTTAAAGTTCACACTGATCAACCTGAAGCAAAAACACTGAATAAAACGAATGTTTAGATTTTTATTTTAGTACTGGAGTAATTAAAGAGGATTTAATACGGGTGATAATAATTTATAAAACTAAACAAACATCATTTATTTATTTATTCATTTATTTATTTATTTATTTATTTGTCTGTTTATTTATTTATTTATTTATTTATTTATTTATTTTATGCTTGATTTTGATGCTGCATTTTATATATAATAATAATTTCATAATATTATTCTTATATATATATATATATATATATATATATATATATATATATATATAAATATATTTATATAAAAATATATATATATAAAAAAGAATATTTTTTATAAAAAATAAAAATTAAAAAAAAACAAACAAACAAATATATATATATATATATATATATATATATGTATATATATATTAATATTTATTTTTTATTTTTTTATTTTGCTGGAATTGTTGAAATTGCAATCCCATGCTTCTTCTTTTAATCTCCTAGCAGTAAGACCCATATTTAATGACTTACTATGAGAGCTGTATTCATGTTCACACATGTAAATGGAAGAAGGATTTGGCGTAAAGCGTGTTGTGAGATGATGTGCGTCATCCCAAATCTGTAGAAAATCTGCCGTCGTCTTGACAAAGTTCCTCCGAACATCACATTATTTCTTCCTTTCTTTATTAATTTCAACAATCGTAAAATCTTGATTTGAGAACCGTGTACATATATCAGTCCTGATTTCTTTTTCTTCTAGTGCTGAATTAGTGCAGTGTGGATGTGGTAGCCTAGTGCTCAAGGTGTTGTTGTACAATTGGAAGGTTGCGAGCTTGAATCCCAAGTCCACCAAACTGCCAGCACTGGGCCTGTAAGCAAGGCCTTTAACCCTCAGTTGCTCAGTTATATAAAATGAGATAAAATGCATGAGGGCTTCTACCAAATGTCGTAAATGCAAGGTGGTGACAAAGTTAATAACACGAAGAAGAAGCAGTGAGTAAGTATTTTCACCTGGCTTTAATTTCAGCTCGACCAGCTCACTGTAAAAGTCTGACATTATCAAGACGCGGTGGATGTAAATGAGCGTGCGTTAACACTGCCACTGTATCTCAGTCCCAAAAGAGACTTTGACCTCATTCCATTGTATTTTTAGCAATTTCCTGATACACATTTCAATGTCATGGCCTCTGTAATGAAGCAGATATCACAGGCTAGGTTTCACATATCAAAACCCAAGATATCAAGGGTCACCTCATGACCTTTTTATTATGTCATTTCCTTAGGCACAGGAAGTGGGGCGGCTTTGCATGCAGATTAGCTGATATGCGACAGGCTGCGTTTATGTCTCTAATCTCTCGGCCTGAGGATGAATACTGCTGTATAACTTAGGAGCAAATTAGGGTAGTGACCTGTATATCACAGAGCAAGAGATTAGGTGCTAATTATTGTAATCATGTATAAAATTGATGATAGGCATTCATAGATTGTTAGGGGGGGAAAGTGTAATAGTAGCGAACACTTTTCTCAGTGTTCTAACAATTTAGTCATGAAAAAGTGTTTGAACATTGAGAGGTGTGAGATGATGGAGCTATCATACAGTATGCCTCTCAATGACTCTTTTATATGATACATAACGTGTTTTATGATGGGTCGGTGGCAACAGGCAGCAAAACAATAATGCTGCAATGTAAAAATATATAATTTTAATTTGTTTTCTTATTTTATTTATATTAGCATTTTTGGGGGGGGCACGGTGGCTTAGTGGTTAGCACGTTCGCCTCACACCTCCAGGGTTGGGGGTTTGATTCCCGCCTCCACCTTGTGTGTGTGGAGTTTGCATGTTCTCCCCATGCCTCGGGGGTTTCTCCGGGTACTCCGGTTTCCTCCCCCGGTCCAAAGACATGCATGGTAGGTTGATTGGCATCTCTGGAAAATTGTCCCTAGTGTGTGATTGCGTGAGTGAATGAGAGTGTGTGTGTGTGCCCTGCGATGGGTTGGCACTCCATCCAGGGTGTATCATGCCTTGATGCCCGATGACGCCTGAGATAGGCACAGGCTCCCCATGACCCAAGAAGATCGGATAAGTGGTAGAAAATGAATGAATGAATGGATGAATATTAGTGTTTTTCAGTAGCTAGTAAATAACATTTGTAAAGAAGAAGAATTTAATGAAAAAAGTAATATGTTATGATATCTCAGAATAGTAATATTTATATAAGAATTTGAGTCCCACAGGATTCCTACACTTCATGTAGTAGTTTTTAAAAAAAAAAAACAAAAAAAAACCCTGGACTCCTCCGTGTTTGTGCATTCGGTGTCTGCAAACATTATGGGAATCCCGCTTCCCTCCTAGTAGAGCTTTTTCTTCTTTTGCTTACTTGACAGATCTGTCAAAATCAAAAGAAAACTTGAACTTCTAAACAATACAGCTTGGATTTGTTGTGCATGTCAGAAGGAAACAGTGGGTCGTCCTCTGTTCTCGTGCGCTCCTGCCAGCATCTCTTCACACACTTGTATACATGTATACACATGCGTAGGCCTCCTTTCTGTCTGTTCTCCCTAATCTTTTAAAAATAGAGATGAGTCTGTCATTCTGCGGAAATTCTTACGCTTGTATCTGTGCGATATTGTGATTATTTTTTAAAAATAACTGCTACAGAGTCTCCTTTTCAATGACGACTTTATTGTGTGCCTATCGCACAGTGAGCCTGAATTCTGGGTTCTGATTGGTCAAAAAATTGTTCATATGGAGTCTCCAGTGTCAGTGATTTAACATTCAGAGGAAATGTTTCTTTTTTTTCGCCACAAAACCTTAGATAGATAGATAGATAGATAGATAGATAGATAGATAGATAGATAGATAGATAGATAGATAGATAGATAGATAGATCTATCTATCTATCTATCTATCTATCTATCTATCTATCTATCTGTCTGTCTGTCTGTCTGTCTATCTATCTATCTATCTATCTATCTATCTATCTATCTATCTATTTATCTATTTATCTATCTATCTATCTCAGTCTGCTTGTCCTTTTCTATCTATCTATCTATCTATCTATCTATCTATCTATCTGTCTGTCTGTCTGTCTGTCTGTCTGTCTGTCTGTCTGTCTGTCTATCTATCTATCTATCTATCTATCTATCTATCTCAGTCTGCTTGTCCTTTTCTATCTATCTATCTATCTATCTATCTATCTATCTATCTATCTATCTATCTATCTATCTATCTATTTCAGTCTGCTTGTCCTTTTCTATCTATCTATCTATCTATCTATCTATCTATCTATCTATCTATCTATCTATCTATCTATCTATCTATCTATCTATCTATCTATCTATAACTTTTCCTTTTAGTCCACACAATCTTTCAGGACAAGCTGTTCATCTTTACAAGTTAAAAGAGAATAGTATTATTTCGTACCCCTGTTAACCGTACCGCTGACAAATTTAGTTTAGTTGAGTTTATTTGTTTACAACAATGTCTGGTACAAAAAGGCTAGTTTTTATCTGCAGACCCTAAAACCAGAGCATCTTACACACCTATACTGTACCTACTTACAAAAAAAGTAGGAATAAAAAATAAATACAAGAAAATTCAAATACATGATTGCACATAAGTAAAATACAATAGCTAAACAAAATAAAACATTGAGCTACATTGACCAGCAAGAGAGTTCTACCTGCTTCTCTTTATTTCTTATATTATCCCAAGTCTAGTAATCACATGATCTACGGTTAAGAACTGGTTTGCTTGAGAAAGTGTGTGTCAGGGTTTTAAATCACATGGTAAGAAGGTTATAATGGATCAGATAGTTGGTTATAATCTGAAAGATGTCTTTAGAGGAAACCTTACATCATTATACAATGCTGTAAAACACCATTTCTTTGGAAAATGTCCTGGAAAATCACTTCACTTATCTTTTTCTACTCTGAAAACTCTGACACTTTGCACTTCCGACAATTACTGCAATCTGTCCTAAGTATCCTACACACAGCTGCATCTCAAGCACAGCTTTTCCTACGTTCTTACCGCGGCTTTGCCTTTACGACTTCCCAGCACATACTGTATTAAAATGCAGAAAATGAATGCTTTCAGCATTAAATGAGGTTGTCTATAAGACCGCCTCTTTATCCTCGTCCCTGTTTTGTATCAGGGACCGAAAGCAAACGCTCCATTGCCACGATTGCCATTTCCTGTACCTTGGCTTCTGTTGCATTAAACATGAAGTGCTATTACATAAGTCAGTAGTCTTACCTCTGCTAATGGAAAAGACGCTCATGAATGTGAGCCACACATCAGCATAAATGATGAATGATAAGATTCACACTCAGTCAGGGGACATGTCCAGCTCCGTGTCTGGTCTCTGCCGACCTTCAGCGCCCTCTTGTGGAGCTTGTATTCACTCGTCTTTAACTTTTTCACATATTCGTTAAGATTGTACGTCACGAATCTACACAAAGCGACACGTAATATTGAACGACTTATTGATCAGAGTCTTTTGTGTGGTGTTAATGTGATTTAATCAAATAATATATCTGTTAAATACAATTGTTCTTAGAAGATCCCGGAGTTTGTAAAGGACATTTGTAAATAAATAGCTTCATTAGGATCAAGGAGTGATCAAAACACCCAGGATGATGTTTTGTTTTTGTTTTTTTTTCCTATCAAATCCATTATTAAAAAAAATAAAACTAAAAAAAATCAATGAATGTGGCAGATGTACTGGGTTTAGTAGAAAACTCTGTGACTGGGTGAAGAGGGGATTAGTCAGAACCGCAACCAATATACAACTAAAAAGTCTACACACCCCTGTTTAAATGGATTTGGTAGCCTAGTGGTTAAGGTGATGGACTATTGATCAAATGGTTGTAAGCTCAAATCCCAGGGTCACCAAAATGCCACTGCTGGGCCCTTGAGCGAGGCCCTTATACGCATCAATAGCTTAGTTGAGAGATTAATATACGTTGCTCTGGATAATGAGAGATTAAAATGAGAGATTAATATACGTTGCTCTGGATAATGAGAGATTAAATTGAGAGATTAATATACGTTGCTCTGGATAATGGTGTCTGAGAAATGGCAGAAATGTGAATGTTAAAATAACAAACCAAGATAAATCATGTCAGAATGTTTTTGGCTTTTAATGTGAAATTACAGCGTAGAAAAAAAAATGTAATTTTATAAAGTGTGAACATCCCTAATCTGATACTATGTTGAAGCACCTTTTGATTTAATTATACCACTTGAGTAAGAGTGAATCAGCGAGACACATACCGTCTTCACAATATGTTCTCACTCGTTCTTGCGAACTTGTCACATGCAGAGAGAAATCACTTCCTGTCAGATATTTCCACATCACCTTTAATGTTAGTGTTGGTCTCCCGGCAGCCTCCCTGGTACGTTTTTTGCTTTTTTACCATTTTATACATTTGGATTGACGTCCTGTTCTTGTTTATGTCACAGTGCAGTTCCATTTTCTCTATATGTTGATGGTCTTCACGGTGTTCCGTGGTATATTTAATATTTTGGAAATTCTTTTTGCAGATTTTCACTTGAGTAGTCTGATTAAACCAAGAAGATGTGAAGAAACTCTTAGAGAAATATTCATTCATTCATCTTCTACCGCTTATCCGAACTACCTCGGGTCATGGGGAGCCTGTGCCTATCTCAGGCGTCATCGGGCATCAAGGCAGGATACACACACACTCTCAATAACTCACACACTCACACACTACGGACAATTTTCCAGAGATGCCAATCAACCTACCATGCATGTCTTTGGACCGGGGGAGGAAACCGGAGTACCCGGAGGAAACCCCTGAGGCACGGGGAGAACATGCAAACTCCACACACACAAGGCGGAGGCAGGAATCGAACCCCCAACCCTGGAGGTGTGAGGAGAACGTGCTAACCACTAAGCCACCGTGCCCTTCTTAGAATGTCACTGATTTCCAACAGCTGGGTGATAATTCCTGTTGAACATGAGATCGGATGTGATCGGTTCATTCTGATAGAACACTGAGTTATATTTTTACATCTATTTTATAACTCAGTGTAGATATAAATACTCATATCTGTATTCAGATTTTTAAGCCAATATGCGTCCTAAAGTGGAACGAAGTTCACGATAAGCTGGACTTCTGATCCTTATGATTCCTGTTCTTGGCTGACAGACTTCTAAATATTTGCCTGATGTTTTTATTCAAAATGACATAATTGAGACAGGATATAAAAGATCAGTAGGGGTTAAGGTTCTTGGTTAAGGCCACAATAGTGGCAGCTGGGTGCTGCTTCCACCCATGAGCTACCAGCTTCAGTGAGGTTCCAGGTTGTGCATTCTGAGATTCTTTTCTTCACACCATGATTGTAAAAAGTGGATATTTACATTTTACCATAGACTTCCTGTCAGATTAAACCAGTCTGGACATGTTGCCTGATCTTTCTCATCAGTAAGGTGTTTCCACCCACAGACCTGCTGCTCGCTGAATTATGTTCTGTGTAAACTCCTAATAAAATCTCAGGTCTCAGGAGATCAGCAGTTTCTGAAATGTTTAAAATCAGCCCATCTGGCACCGACAACCCAGCCGCATTATGAGAACACATACTGATGCTTGATGAAGATTAATAGAAGCACTTGACCTGCATGATTTTCTTCATGGTTTTTCTGCCACCTGATTGGCTGTTTGTTTCCATTTGCTATTTGACAAATAACAAAAAGATTCTGGAGAGACTGAAATCAATTTGTCATGTTGGAGGCTAACATTTTAAATTAACAGTGTATTTCTTTTCAAGCATCAGGGTGCTAATCTGATTGTGGCTCACTTGGACATCTCATCTCTAGCAAATAAATTCCCAATCTTGCCACCCTTAACACCCACATGAAATCATTAACCGTCTGCTACTTTTACAGAGTGTGGTCGTTTAAATCAGTAAACCGAACATGGCAGCTTTCATAACGTTGGTGATTTAAACCAAACCAATTGTAGGCCAAACTGCTGGAACACTAAATCACACCAATTACTGCACAAAGCACTTGATGAGGTCAGAGCACTTCTAAAGACAATACCATGTGAGTAGTAAACATCAGGGGTTGCGGTTTATATGGCAGAACAACAAGTGCCGAGCAGTCGTCTCAAGTGGGCAGCTAATGAGCGTCTGATTTTAATGATGTTTTGCACGGAGCGAGAGGTCAGGGAATGAAGTAAGGTCTTCATAACAGCTATGAACTCATCTGGACTGTACGTCTGCGCGTTGTACGACGTATCCCTTGGTAATTATAAGCTGTGTGCTGATATTCTTAGAGCTTAGGACTGTATTTTTATAAGAGACACCATCTGCTGTCCTTCAGCTTCTGTGGCAGTTTCTTCGTCGATATCTGACAAATTGTAGCTTCGTGATTGTCTGAGATATCTGACAGGGCATATGATTAGATGTTGTGTCAGAGAATGAGAGTGAAAGACGCTGAAAGACTGAGGGAGAAAGAAAAGGCAAGAGAGAGAATGATTACTTGCTTCTTACACGTCCTTTCCGGTCTACCATACTTGCTTAATCAGCATTGTTTCAGTGATGAATTATGGGTACATATTTTAACAACAGGGGCAGCCCTGTTATTGTGCGTCCTTTACGTAACCCGTATAATTTATCTCTGTATAATCAGGCTGTCTTGCACGCCAACTTGAAAAACAAATGCAAGCAACATGGTGATAATCTTATAACATTTCCCTGAGCGCTGCTTTGTTACTATCCATTATTTTTAGTATTATTATAATTCTTCTTTCTGGAGTGTAAACGGATCCTGATTGATGTAGCATGATTTTTTATTTTTTTTAATGAACAGAAAGGGTAAAGCAACGTGAACACGAACGTTAAATCTTACAGACGATACGAACGGTCTTTGATAACATGAGATAGAAGAGAACGAGACCACATCCTACATCAACTAACAAAATAATATCTGCAAATAAATCACGTATAAAAATGTCATGTAAAAATAAAGAATGGAGTGTAAAGGTTACGTGACAATAAATGAATTGTGGGAAATAACAGAAAAATTATTTCACTGCGTGCAAAAAAAAAAATCTGAAAACATAAGATTTGTGTATTGATGTCATATGAATATAAATGAATCCTGTTAAAAAATAAGTGATTAATTATCACATGATAATAAAGGAATTAATTAATATCTGAAAAATAAATTATGCATAATAATAATAATAATAATAATAAAAAAATCCTGTGAACAAACAAACTTGTACATTTGAATGCATAATATTAAAAATAAATGCCTTATATGTGAACAAAATGTGTGAAAACTGGCAGGTGTTTAAAAAAAAAATGGAAAGAAAATTTCATGTTACGTTCAATTGACTTCTGTAGTCCAGCTTTATAAGTACAATGTGCCACTTTCTCTATTTTTTGTGAGTCAGTGCATAAAAGGGAGTTTTAGAGACTGGCTCTGTTTTTCCACTATGCCACACAAAGCTCCTCTGACATTTTCCCTTGATCCCTTGTTGACTGCTTAAAATTAAAAAGGAGCACCTTAAGCTATGAATCAAATGCCAGGTGTGGCAGCGTGCTGGAACCATATCAATATTTCACGCTATATTGCTACCTGCAGGGCTTTTTGTGACGCTAGGACCAGCTCTTGTGACATTGGCAGTATATGGCCTGCTTAGCCAAGCATGTGGAGAAGGGCAAGCCATGAAAAGGTCCGCTAGCTCTACTAACATGACTTGTTTATTCCTCACAAACAACCGGTCGGTGCTCCGAGCTAAGTGCGCTCAGAATATGGCTGTACTGCCTCTCAGATCAGTCTGTGTTAAAACTTAATAAATAAAAAATTCAGGCAGAGAATCATTAAAAACTAAACCACTAGTGTGATTTAATAAGCAGTGTTGGAAGTGAGGTTTGGATCTGCTTCTGACTGCAGGACACCGATGGATGGCTGATATTTTGAGCTTTTTAAAAACTTCATAGAACTCTACAAGAACACTAGACCGTCTGTCACAGCTTCACGGTCCCTGGCTCGGTCCTGAGCTCGGGTCGCTATAGAGTTTTGCATATTTTCATTTCCTTCCTGTCTCTGAGGATAAGCTTTGGATTCATCCAAAGCTAATGTGCTAATGGATAATGTGCTAAATAAAAAAATGAATGAATGAACAATAACTTGCTTTCTTTTCTCTAATCATAGATTCATGCCTGCTTGTATTCTTATATTTTCTTGTAGACCACTGGGTTAGTTTAGTCTGATTTGTCATCCCCTTTATAAGGGTCATTTTTTAGGTCACTGCTTACGTCAGGCAACTTATTTAGATTTAGAAATCATCCATTTTATTGCACATTCAAGAGGCATGTGATGCTATTCCATATTCAAAACAAGTCTATTAGCATTTTCCCAGTAACCATAGACACCGTTTAGGGGGAGTCCTACTTAAGGAAGAGAAAAATACTGAGAGGTAATTATTCTTATAAACAAACTAGGGTCAAAATCTAAAAAAGATGAAAAATAACAAGGGGGATTGATTGCTATGGAACACACTTCATAGGACTGGAAATAATATTCATGCACTGCTTTACAAATACATGTACGTACAGTAGATAATGCAGAGCACTTAAACACACAAGGTAGAGTCAGACACTCCCATGGCAACAAGGTATATAAGAAAAACAGTAAAAGAAAACTAGAATAAATTGTGCACACAGTATGAAAAGTAAACAGGCACTGTGACAGGACAGACACTGTGTCTGGGAATTAATAAGAATTCCTAATTTAGAAAAGTAAAAGTTCTGAATTTTCCCATGACTCACTCTCAAATCTCAAATTTTCAAACTTTTGCACGCAGCTTTAGATTTCTGTAGTCTAAAATCTGAAGAGAATAAGACTTCATTTCCAGACTATTCGAGCGTTATTTGTTATTATCATTTTTACAATGCTGGAACTAAGCGCTATGCTGATTTATTGGTGTCCACTTAGAAAGACATGATCAGCCACTGCTTGAGATCTTAAGGACAGCAGAAGTCCTTAAGTCTTCCAGAAATATTCTCCACAACATTGAACCCAGCCAGGGGCGGTTCTAGAGGCGGGGCCATAGGGGCCCTGGCCCCTGCTGAAAACTGATTGGCCCCTGATTGGCCCCCGTTCCATCAATCGTCGACGAGAACAGCAACCGGAGAATTTTTTACAACGATCACAGATGCAATTCCACCCCCAAACAATTGGCGGCACTCGAGCATTTGAAAAAGGACCGTACTGAATAAATTATTTTGTGTGCTTTAATGTACACTGTACTTGACCCCTGAATGTAACATGTGGCCCCTTAATGGCCCCTGTTACAGAAAAATCCTAGAACCGTCACTGAACCCAGCTATAAACCAGGTGTCTTTCAGCTGTGTTATTTTATAATAAATAGTAATTAGTATTACTGTGGTATGAGGCATAAAACCCTTCATGACAGAGTATTATTGGAAAATAATCATCTTCGCGGTTGTAACAGTAACCTTACTGCTAACTAAGCTGCCTCATTAACCCAACATTGATTATTTTCTTATAACTACTCAACATTTCTTAATTAACTTGGGAAAAAGTTAACTACTCTCTTACAAAATAAAGAGTTCCTCAAGGGTTCTTTGGATGTTTAAGTTTTCATTCATTCATTCATTTACTACCGCTTATCCGAACTACCTCGGGTCACGGGGAGCCTGTGCCTATCTCAGGCGTCATCGGGCATCAAGGCAGGATACACCCTGGACGGAGTGCCAACCCATCGCAGGGCACACACACACACACACTCTCATTCACTCACGCAATCACACACTACGGACAATTTTCCAGAGATGCCAATCAACCTACCATGTATGTCTTTGGACCGGGGGAGGAAACCGGAGTACCCGGAGGAAACCCCCGAGGCACGGGGGGAACATGCAAACTCCACACACACAAGGTGGAGGCAGGAATTGAACCAACCCTGGAGGTGTGAGGCGAACGTGCTAACCACTAAGCCGCCGTGCCCCCCTGTTTTAATAACTGTTAATTTCTGAGTGTATATTCTGCACGATTCTCCAAAACTACATAGGTAATTAGATCAATAATTCTAAGTGCATCTCAGAGTGGAGATATAACTGATTTTCAAGCATGTATCTCCATCAGCCTCCATTATGAAAGGTTAGGGTTAGGGTTAGTCCTTGTGGATGTCCTTGTGTTTCTGCTAATCCTTGTTGGATGTCCTTGCATTGTTCTTGTGATGTCCTTGTGTTTCTGCTAACTTCTTACACTTTCTCCTTGTGTGCTTTAACCAATGACTGTGAAAGTAGTTCAGATCTTAGCTTCTATTATTTTCTAATAAGTTGCATGACACAAACCAGTGCTGTATGTAGGTTCTTGAATGCCAGGCTTCAGAGGTGTTTTTTCAAGCATGGTCCATGTGCGTGTGCCTGAGGTGGAATATAAATGGCACTGTGACTGAAGTAAATTCCCAAGGAAGGTAGGAAGGATTAGTTTTAATAGTCAGTAGCTCCAGTTTGGGTGTGCAGGCGAGTGAGAGACGCTTACACTGTAGGTGTTGTTTACCGTCAGGCAAAACTCAATTTCCCCTTGACCTCACCAGCTACATTGTTCTGTCCATACAGTGATTAGAGAAGGACCCTGCTGTCTCAGTGGTGTGGTCCAGTACTCTTGGGTTCAGCAGGGTGAGTCAGAGGAGATTACAGTCCCTAATGTTCCTCTGGAAAAACAAGCCATTATCCTTCCTGTACCAAAGAATCCCCATGGCTCTGACCTCAGTTGTGATGAAGTGCTTTAAATGGTTGGTTGGAAACTTCAGCACCTCTTCATTAACTCACACCCTAGACATTACAACTGACTACATTTCAGCATTTAAAGCCATAATTCCTTCAAAACTCACCACTAAGTTGGGGGTCGCTCCTGACTTCCTGACAGTCAGACCACAATCAGCATAGGTGTGTAGATATGTTTCCTCCTCCCTCACTCCAGCACTACAGTAGATCCAGGAGAACAACCTCCCTCTGAACCCCACCCTGTATGTGATCACTCACTCCCTCACTCTCATTTTCTACCGCTTATCCGAACTACCTCGGGTCACGGGGAGCCTGTGCCTATCTCAGGCGTCATCGGGCATCAAGGCAGGATACACCCTGGACGGAGTGCCATCCCATCGCAGGGCACACACACACACTCTCATTCACTCACACAATCACACACTACGGACAATTTTCCAGAGATGCCAATCAACCTACCATGCATGTCTTTGGACCGGGGGAGGAAACCGGAGTACCCGGAGGAAACCCCCGAGGCACGGGGAGAACATGCAAACTCCACACACACAAGGTGGAGGCGGGAATCGACCCCCCAACCCTGAAGGTATGAGGCGAAAATTTGAATTGGAAATCTTAATCAGGATTTTGATCAAGTCAAACAGATTTATTAACTTACCTCAAACTGTGCGAAATAGAACAGAATCAGCCCCAAAGCCAAATATACCAAACCAATCCAAGAGAGAATTTATATTTTATAAATGTTTGAACAAAATGTGAAAAATCCACCTACAGCAATGAAAAAAGCTCAAAATGCATTCGCTCTCCCTAAACATTTCTGCATTATCCTATAGCATTTGCTTAATGTGAGGTCCTGAAATGGTGGTGTTGTGCAGAGCAGTCATTACAGATGTGCCCTCTATAATCATGAGAGGATTAATGAACAATGTGTGAACAGCCCTCACAGCCTGACAAGAGCCTGCCTCAGACACTCATTAAAATCGCAGCACAAGCATCTTTCTCACGCCCTGTTTCCCTCCGGCTCTTGTCTTTTTCTTTGTGTTCTTTCAGGTATAAAGGTATTGTCCTCCATCCTGGTCTAGTCTCTCATCTTCTGTCATAACCCCCAGTTATGGAGTGACTCTCCTTTTTTCCTCACAGGGCCAGGTCACATTATCCCTCTGAAGGAGCCTCTTGTCTGCCCTCTTTATTTGATGCATTATGTATAAAAGCACTTGTGGGTGTTTTACAGCCTCTTTTGCCTTATTAAGCCATTATCTCTGCACTTTTTATTATCTAGATAGAGGGGTTAATCAAGTAGGATTGGCAATAAGCCATTCGAATGTGCTCCAAACACCAGAGGCAACGTGTACTACAGTGACCGTTTGCCTGACCTGGAACCATTTGAACTGTGTGCATGTAATGTGTCATGTGGCATTTCAGACCGAGGCCCAGGTCAGTGTTGTGAGTGTGTAACAAGAGTGAACTTTGGTCATGCATTGTTGTGGAAGCAATTCTGTGGTCAGTCTGGATCATCTATAGAAAACAAGCTGTGCAAAACTGAGGCCATGGTGGGTTAAGAGATTTTGTAGCAGATGGTGCTGATCCCCAAAGCTGATATTGTGTCTGCTTCTTGGTGCATCTGTTTGATCAGATGGCCGTAATGGATTGGGTTCAGATGTGGGTTCAAACATGCACTCAAACAGTTTCCCATTGCTAATGATGTCCATTTACTATAGCTCAAAAAATGCAGAATCAGTCTGTGTGTAAGAATTCAATTACCATTCATGAAGCAGGTTTTCATGGGAGCCGTAGTTACACTGACCTCTGAAGCACTTAAAGCACAAAGGTTCTAAATATTCTTTGAGAACATGTAAGAGTTTTTCATTTACCATTATTTGATAATAGACTGAGGGGGCACGGTGGCTTAGTGGTTAGCACGTTCGCCTCACACCTCCAGGGTTGGGGGTTCGATTCCCGCCTCAGCCTTGTGTGTGTGGGTGAGTTTGCATGTTCTCCCCGTGCCTCGGGGGTTTCCTCCGGGTACTCCGGTTTCCTCCCCCGGTCCAAAGACATGCATGGTAGGTTGATTGGCATCTCTGGAAAATTGTCCGTAGTGTGTGATTGTGTGAGTGAATGAGTGTGTGTGCCCTGCGATGGGTTGGCACTCCGTCCAGGGTGTATCCTGCCTTGATGCCCGATGACGCCTGAGATGCAGATGCCGAGGCAGTTCGGATAAGCAGTAGAAAATCAGTGGAGTGAGAGTGATAATAGACGTTAGGTCAGTAATTTACTATCTTTAAAAGAGGTCTGGGATGAATAGATTTCATTATTATAGTTAATAATAACTTAATCAGCATTTCTTCTCTGCATCCTGGCTGTGTGACCCCGCCAATGGCTCAAACGCTAACCACGGTCACACTGCTCTGTCTGTAGTCCCACCTCAATCTGACAGTTTGGTTTGTTTCTTCAATTTTGGCCAGAAACACCTTTTTACAGTTATACCAATTCATTTCAGAAACCCTTTTCCAGCCAGTCCTTTACAAGCAGTGCTGTTCTTCAGAGATGAGGGTCAACAAGTTCTGAGATCAGCTGTAAGACCAACACATTTTCAAGTCAGTGACATTGTATGTCAGCTTAAATATCAGTGCCAAAGCTCTTGTAGAGCTTGAAGTAATAAGCATTGTGAGGTAATAAAGGGGTTTGGAGTAATGAAACATGTTTCAAGGGGTTGGGGGGATGCTGAGTAAATTGAGAGGTTATAGAGTTGGCAAGACTGGAGTTGATGAAAGGAGTTTGAAGATACCAGTGTTGACCAAGTAAGTGTGTGGCTTAGGGAGGCTGAATTGTGATCCAGTGAGGACTTGCAGGGAGGCTGAATGGGTGCTTAATGTGAGAAGGTGCAATTATATAAGTAAAAATTACAAGTAAGGCTTTAGAGGAGGTTAAATTGAGGATGAGATGAGTGAATGAGATTATGCAGGCTGAATGGGTTGGCTGAGAGGAGTTAGAAGGAGTCTGGTGACTGAGAAAGGAGGCTGAAGAGGGACCAAATTTGGAATGCAGGGAGATTGTACAGATGTTGAAGAAATTTAGAGGGATTCTGAATGAAGGCTTAGAGAATTTGTAGCCTGTGCCTATGTCAGGTGTCATCGGGCATCAAGGCAGGATACACCCTGGACGGAGTGCCAACCCATCACAGGGCACACACACACTCTCATTCACTCACACAATCACACACTAAGGACAATTTTCCAGAGATGCCAATCAACCTACCATGCATGTCTTTGGACCGGAGGAGGAAACCGGAGTACCCGGAGGAAACCCCCGAGGCACGGGGAGAACATGCAAACTCCACACACACAAGGTGGAGGCAGGAATTGAACCAACCCTGGAGGTGTGAGGCGAACGTGCTAACCACTAAGCCACCGTGCCCCCCTGTTTAAGTTTTAATAACTGTTTATTTCTGAGTGTATATTCTGCACGATTCTCCAAAACTATATAGGTAATTAGATCAATACTTCTAAGTGCATCTCAGAGTGTAGATATAACTGATTTTCAAACATGTATCTCCATCAGCCTCCATTAAGAAAGGTTAGGGTTAGGGTTAGTCCTTGTAGATGTCCTTGTGTTTCTGCTAATCTCCAGCAGGGAGGCTGAATGGGTGCTTAATGTGAGAAGGTGCAATTATATAAGTAAAAATTACAAGTAAGGCTTTAGAGGAGGTTAAATTGAGGATGAGATGAGTGAATGAGATTATGCAGGCTGAATGGGTTGGCTGAGAGGAGTTAGAAGGAGTCTGGTGACTGAGAAATGAGGCTGAAGAGGGACCAAATTTGGAATGCAGGGAGATTGTACAGATGTTGAAGAAATTTAGAGGGATTCTGAATGAAGGCTTAGAGAATTTGTGCTTGAGGCTGATAGGAGATGTAAGTTGTCTGAGTGGGGACTGAGAATGAAGGCATCAACAGTCGTTTGAAACAAGGCTGGGTGGGATATGCAAGGAATATAAGGGAGGCTGAAATGGGGGTTGAGTAGAGTTAGAGGGAGTCTGAAAAAAGCAGTTTATGGAGGGTAAAGGGAGGCTAAATCTTACTGTGAGGAAATGAATGGAGTCTGAATGGGGGCTAAGTAGATGGTTGCTTAGGTGAAATGGACTGAGAAGATTTTTAGGGAGGTGAAATGGAGCTGAGAGGAGTTGAAGGGAGTCGGAAACGGGGGCGTAAAAACTTTATCAAAGATGAGATTTAATAAGGAATTGAAAGGAATTAAAGTAAGGTTGACTGGGGTTCGAGAGAGTTTAGTAGACTAAAGTGGGCCTGAAATGAATAGAAGGAAGGACAAAGTTAAGAGGAGTTGTAGGAAGGCTGAATTGGTGGCTCTGAGGAGTTGAAGGCATTTTGAGGGGGCAGCAATGTATTTTGTGTTAGTGCTGGCCCAGTAGGCTGTTCTGACTGACAGCTCCCTGCTGATGGAGCTAAAAGCATGGCTGGCTAAAAATCTGTCTCACAGGCTGCAGGGCCATCTGGACCTTGCACATATTAAAAGGTTGTACACTGTTTGAGGCAACATTGCAAAGCTGTGCACAGTTCGTCTTGCAGGGAGGGGCTTTGTCAGCAAGAGTTGTGTTTTTGTTAGAAAGCCAAAGGCCAACTAAGTGTAAAAGCAGGGCAAAGGGGAGAAACAAAGTGCAGGTCCTTCATGACTCACAGACCTTCATGCCAAAAGAGAGAAAGAGATCAAGAGACAGAAGGAAACCTATAATATCACATCCAGGGCAAAAAGGGAGAGTAAAAAAGACAGAATGCACAGCGGGCTTTAATAGACTAGTTTGGTAAAAACAAACAAAAGTGAAATGATTGTGTGTCTAAACCCTGTACTGAGATTTTCCAAAACTCCCTTGGTAAGGTTTTACCACTGAATGGACATCAACTTTTATAAGGTCCCCCCTTGTTGGCAGGCACAAGGATGATACAGCACCAGGGAGACACATAAAAACTAACTGAATGAATTGTTAAATACCTCTATAAAGAAATATAAGACAAGGTTTGTTTTTTTTCTGTAGCCATGGCTGCTCTGCCAAGCTCTGATAAGGTACTGAGAGAGTGTGAGGGTGGAGAGAGAGTGTTTTTCACACACAAGAGTGTGATTGGATTCTCAGAACTGCAGACAACCGCCATTGCCATGCAGCTGATAATGCATGTTAATACAATGACAGGCGTTAATTGTATGACTATCGAAACATTACCACTGTCATATAACAATGTTCCTGGAGCAGAATTTCAGTTACATATACTCATGATTTATTCATTTGCTACGTTTATGAAAAGGCAAATTGCTCAGTCTGCAATGACATAAATCCTTTAATGTCCCAAAAACAAGGTTTTCTTATTATTATTGTATTATCTAAAGAGCCATCAATTAATGTCTTGAACTTGCCCACAAATTAATGTCTTTCTAGTGTCTTCTTGTGAAAAAATCCTGTTTTATTTAGATCTGCTTATTTTTGCACGTGAATGCCTTCTATAAAATCTTCTATGTCTTTCCATAGACATACAGGAATGTGTTGATTCCAGCAGCAGCTCATGACCATGTTATGACCCTATATTTCGGTTGGTCAGGATGACATTAATAATGACGTAGCCTTAAATAAAATTGAGAGGATGTCACCCTTGATTGCTGTGTAGTTTATTTTATTTTTAGAGTAATAATAATGCAATAATAACTCTATAGAGCAAGATTGTTCCTCCCAATGATTGCACAATTTCTAGGAACTGGCATATATCCTGCAAATAGGTGCATTTAAAAGAAGAGAATAAGAGAATATAATAGTATTCCATTCATTCATTCATTCATTCATCTTCTACCGCTTATCTGATCTACCTCGGGTCACGGGGAGCCTGTGCCTATCTCAGGCGTCATTGGGCATCAAGGCAGGATACACCCTGGACGGAGTGCCAACCCATCGCAGGGCACACACACACACACGCATTCACTCACACAATCACACACTAGGGACAATTTTCCAGAGATGCCAATCAACCTATCATGCATGTCTTTGGACCGGGGGAGGAAACCGGAGTACCCGGAGGAAACCCCCGAGGCACGGGGAGAACATGCAAACTCCACACACACAAGGTGGAGGCGGGAATCGAACCCCGACCCTGGAGGTGTGAGGCGAACGTGCTAACCACTAAGCCACCGTGACCCCCCATAGGATTCCATATCATATATATATATATATATGTGCCATATATGATGTGCCACACCTACCACTACAGGTGATCCACCATTAGTCCTAACCCTCACTCCCTTGTGTTTCTAGTGTTTCATCAATATTGACCTTGTTTACATGTATTAATAATGGATCACACTGATGAATTTTCCATGATTGACCTTGACTTCTTGTTCTCTTCTTTTGGACCATGACTGTAATGTCAAACTAAAAATAAAAATAAATATATCTAACCTTGTTTGGCTCTAAATAATTTACAAAGTGGGTCAATAGTTGTTCAAAAGCCCCTAAAATACTACATCATATTACATTTCTGTTCCTTAATAATAAACCCATCTAACCAACATCGTAGTATCTGCCGAACCTTTGAACCTAAAGGCGTCCTTGTGGAATGCTAATCACTACTCAAGAACTCCTTTCAGTGCTGAAGCCCTTCGACTAACCTCGGCTCCCGGCGGATAGCCTTCTGGGTCAGGGAGCAGTAGAGAAAATTTCCCGGCTGACATTTTTGTTCCCGGTACAATATTGACTTCTGATGGGAGAAGGCAGCATCATTGCGGCTGACATTTTGCATTAGCTGGGAAATAAATGTGGTGCACACTGATAGGGAGAGCCGTAGTAGAGTTGTACTTTTTAAATGGTGTTGTAATGCAGGAGCGAATACTGACCGACTAGATTCTAAGTTGTGGTAATGTACACAGACTTCAGTGTACCAGAGGCTGCCTTATTGTAATTAAATTGTTTTTCAGAAAATTCTAAACCACTACTTTAAAAGATTTGTGTATGAAATTAAAGTCTATTCAAGTAAAGACATGAAATGGCTTGCTAACAATCGTCTAAATAAACGTTAATTATTATGATTAATAATATTAATTAATAATGATTCATTTTAGCTTTAAATAGGACAGTTCTCTAAACACATTCCTCTCTGTCCATTTGTGTTTAAATTACAATTTAGTTGTGTTTTGTTTTTATATCTGTATATAGAGTCTTGTTACCCATGTCATCAGTTAGCTAACAAGGATAGAGAAAGTAAATAAAACATTTTATGGAAGTTCTCACTAGGAAAAATTGTCATTTTTCCGAGCTATTTTTTTTTTTTTCAATCTTGAAGCTAATGTCTGGACTGATGAGCTGCTTTTAGCTAAATAACAGAGGACCTGCTTACAGAAGGGATTCTGGTTCATGTGTAGAAAATTACAATAGCAGAACTACAGTTAGCTTTTGTCTTTTTGTTTTGTTTTCTCATATATTTATTCACTTTACTGTAGTATTTATTTAAGTACTGGGTATGGCCATAGTCCATATGTTGATGAGACTGCTTGTATGATATCTGGGAATAACTGAGGAGCTGGTGAACCTCACATCATCATACAGGTTTAACTGAGGTGTTCTGGAGCAGGAAGGACCTTCCACTAAGTGTTAAAGTGTGTGTGTGTGTGTGTGTGTGTGTTTGGGGTGGAAATAGACATAGAAATGTTTATTTCAGATTAGATCTATATATATTTAAATTAAAACTTTGATGATACAAAGAAAAAAGTTTGACTGATTTTTTTTAATGTATATACAAATTGAAAAGTAACATGCCATTTATTAAAAAGTTAAATTAAAATTATTATTCTACTTCGAATCTCAAAGGGTACCCCCGGCAAAAAAAAAAGGATTTCAGCCAGCAAACTTTTATTAAACTGTCAAACCAGCGTAGTTTTATTTCATGCCTCATCTTATGCTGTGCCTTCAGTGAATCGTGGCATTTGGTGGCATATACCGTAGTTTGTTCACACTAGTGTTCTGGTGTTCTTAAGGTGTGTCTACGAACACATGCGAACACGACACCCACAAAAAGCACAAACTGATTTACTGAAAAGGTCTAAGGAGGATTGAAGCTTTCAAATGAGTAAAACAACACATCTGTTTTGTGTGTACACCTTAATGAATATGCAGCATCCAAAGGTGTGAATTCCACAGAGGAAATCAGTGCAAGTAGATTAATACAGTGTGATTTACTGCTAAAGATTAAATTCAGAATGTTAATCAAATGTATGACTTTGTGTCTCAATATCTGGGCCTGTATTCTTAAAGATTCTAATAATGATCTCAGAGAGCTTCTAATTTAGCTTGAACTTTTATCTTATAGAGTAGGCGGGGCTTAACCTGTTACTAGGTGACACATTGTTTTGAAGACTGTGATTGGTTGTACAATAAATAAATAGGAGCGCTTTTAAAATCTGGTCTATTATAAACCTTCACTTTGTCTCTATGTTAAGATATTTGAGACTATGTCGTGTAGGGATTACGTTCGTGATCGATCATATTAGAGACGTTCGAACATCTGTATGTTATAAATGTAATAAATGTAATCTAAATGTAAATGTAAACATCTCCGACACAGAGCAGAAATGTCATAGAGACAAATTATTATATATATGTCTGCCGCTATGGCATTTCAGCTCTGTTTTTGGGATGTTCGTGTATGTATAAATGACATAGCGGCAGAATGTGTATATATATATATATATATATACACATTCAGCCGCTATGTCATTTATAGATACACTACCATCCCTATATACCATCCCTATATACCATATATATATATATACAGTATAAAGGCAGAAAAGTTAAAAATAATCCCTACACAATGTAATCTGTATCATCTTATTAACTCACTATCATTATCAAATATTATATACAACACATTTCTTCTCCCTCGTCACCTTTCAGCCATTTTCTCCTCTGATAAAGAAACTCTTAAGCCTCTTAAAAGTCTTCCTCACTTTCCTAACACTTTTTGACCTTATGAGCTCTTTTAATGGTTAAGATGCTTTATGAATAAATTTCATCTTTCCTAAGATTTTCTCTTTAATTCCAAGAGGAAACGCCTACATTTCTAAGAATTTGCATCACTAGGAAAAACTCTTTACACTAAGGATTTCCATGAAAATGGGCCCTGGCTCTTAAAATGATGACATATAGTGAAGTTGGATTATCAGAAGCCAAAAATTTAAATTTGCTCATGTTTTGTCGTGTCCGTGTTAAGTATCGAATGTTTTTGTCATGTCTCGATCCTGAGCGGTGGTTAATATGAAGCTCAAATGAAAGTAGAGACTCAGAGCTTTAAGACTGTATTTATTCATAAGTGTTTCTGTTTTTTTTCCTATAATACTAGGAGCAATATATTTGTAGAAAAGGTCCACAAAACATTTTTTATTCACAGAAATCATTGTACAGTAATTGGTAAAATCGAACCCATTTTTGCTCTCCCAGATGCCGAAAGTGCTTGTTCATAAACATCTAAAATGTGAAGGTACTATGTTCAACCCTTAAAATTCTGTGTAAGTTTATCCCACTGAAAGCCAACAAGAGTCATGACTCATTTTACCTCAGACTCACAGTCAGAAAATCATTCATTTATACTGATTGAAAAAGTCGATACTCATCCCGTCTGCATAAAGGAACACCAGTGTACTGATAAAAAGGGTTAAAAAGAGCTTGTGAATAGATTTCCAAACATAATTTCTTGATAAGTCGAATAAATACATCTTGTCTACACTCTTTATTATACATGTACTGTATAATGAACTGCTGAATAATGACAGCAAGTTAGAATATTTTGCATATTGTCAAAATGATCTAGCAATATTTGAGTTTTAAACGTTTTACTAATTTTAAGCTTGAAATGGTCTTTTTATGTGGGCAGCTTATGACTAGTAGGTACGTAGTAGCCTAGTGGTTAAGGCGTTGGTCTATGAATCAGAAGGTTGTGAGCTTGAATCCCACATCCACCAAACTGCTATCGCTGGGCCCCCTGAGCAAGGCTCTTAACGCTCACTTGTATAAAAATGAGGTAAAATGTAAGTTGCTCTGTATAAGGGTGTCTACTATGTACTGTAAATGTAGACTATTTATAGAAAGAAGCCACATTATCTGCCAGTAAAATAAGAAAAGAGTAAAATATCTCTAGAACTAATACGAGAAATGAATAAACTTATATTTGGTTTATTGCAATCTTATAATAAGAAATTTTTGATTTTTTTTTTAAGTCGTGGCCTATTGGTTAGAGAGTTTGACTCCTAACCGTAAGGTTGTGGGTTCGAGTCTCGCGCCGGCAATACCACGACTGAGGTGCCCTTGAGCAAGGCACCGAAACCAACCCCCCACCCCCCCCCAACTGCTCCCCAGGCGCCGCAGCATAAATGGCTGCCCACTGCTCCGGGTGTGTGTTCACGGTGTGTGTGTGTGTGTGTTCACTGCTGTGTGTGTGCACTTTGGATGGGTTAAATGCAGAGAACGAATTCTGAGTATGGGTCACCGTACTTAGCCGTATGTCACGTCACTTTCACTTCACTTATTTAAATTCTAAAATTTTATTAGCATTTTGATTTGTTATGTGTTTAGCCATATTGGTAGCAGTTTTTTTTTTTTTTCATTTTATTTTTCTTACATACCCTGTTTTTAGGAACATCTATGATAGTTGTTGGAAGTTAGCTATGTTACAGTACCTGAAAGCGGCTATAAGCAGTTCTTCCCTCACCAGCCATCACCTGTATGTCATGATGCCAAAAAATACATCTTTCCTGTGGTGGATTAACGTCCTGACTGTTACAGAGTCCTGACACTGGTGACTCCTTCCTTTTAGTCACTGACGTTATAGAACAATGCGCTTTAAAAACTTAGTAAAAAGAAAACGGAACATGAAATTGCCCAGTGTTTGCTCTTCAAGTCTCTGGTCACATCATCCCATCCCAAGAAATTACTCCAGGCCTTTTCTGATTTCACACACCCCATCACAGCTGTGTTTGTCACTACACACACACACACACACACTCTTTTTCTCTCTGTAACTCTTTCATTTTTCCTTTTGACTGTTTTGATATAGAATACCTTTTTGATTGCTCTAAACATCCCAGCCCTGTTTTTGATAAGTCCCATTTCAGACTATTACATTTTAAATAAGCAGAAAATGTCTCTCTATTCATGTCTGATGAATACAGATTTGGGAGAAATGATTGCGTTTTCACTGCATAATTTTAGTAGGAATCAACTGCTTTGAATACAACGAATGGGCCCCTAATCGTGGAGACGTGATTTTCAGAGATACCGATGATTAACACGGACAGTTAAGGAAAAGTCTTTTATAGCAGGAAGAGGGTTTTTAGTTGTCTGGTGACAATTTGGATGTTTGGATACAAGCTTTACAAAAGTCATGAAAAAGTTTTCGTGAAATCTCAGCATGGCCTCGTTTCTGTGTTCTGCGTTTTTGAGAGTTTGGAAAAAAAAAAAAGACTGGAGAGGAGAGGTAGCAGGGAAAGTGTTGTTGAGTGTCTCTGGCTCAAGATAGAAATGATTTGCATGTCTCTGTCTCTCTCTCTCTCTCTCTCTCTCTCTCTCTCTCTTTGTGGTTATGTTAGAAGTGTCACTCCACTTTCATTTAAGTGACACAAGTGCAGGCACACAGGAACAAAACACTCAGAGATTGAACCTCATTTCACTAACTTTGAATAAATAACTAAAAAAAAAAAACATTTCATTTATTCTCTCTCTCTCTCTCTCGCTCTCTCTCTTTCTCTCTCTCTCTCTATTCCTCTCTCTCATGTCTGCACCTTCATTTTTGTATGGTTTAACCAGACAGATCCTCCCTGCCATCTATGTCCCATCAGTCCCGTCTATGACCTGCGTCCTTCCATCACGTACAGGTCGGATCTTCTCAGCCGATCCTGGGCCTCAGGCCATAGATATCATACGCCTTCCCTGTTTGAATAGCATCCGTGTTTGGCATCCCTCTTAATCTGTTTAATGTCACCAATAAAGCGTGTTTTATTAAGGTGACATTGGGTTTAGTGTTTAATTAAGCCTGAAAGGCATTTAAAAGAAAAGGCTCAGCTGCTGGTATGAGTAGTTCTCTCAGAAGGAATCTGTAGATATGTCTGGGGTTTTTTTTTCTGTTCAGCTGAAGACTAGAGCAAGGCATTGGTTTGGTAGTGATAGTACATTTTTCTTATGCATTAAGAAAAATTAATGTCAGGTTTATTTTTAAGACAGCGCTAATGACAGCACACTCAGATCTGATTGGTCAAAAGGTGTTGATCATGATTGATTGATTGATTGATTGTCTCCTACTGCTGTACAAAAACCTTCCAGCAGGTTTATTGACACCACTAAATGACCCATACGTGTGATTCCAAGGTTTCACACACAAGTTGTCCGGGATAGACTCCAGATCCACCTTGACAATGAGAAGTTTAATCGTGATCTTTTCCTCAGTCTATCTGAGATACAGTATGGTTTATCTGGCTCAGCTGTTGATGGTTGAGGTATACAGACCATTCATTCATTCATTCATCTTCTACCGCTTATCCGAACTACCTCGGGTCACGGGGAGCCTGTGCCTATCTCAGGCATCATTGGGCATCAAGGCAGGATACACCCTGGACGGAGTGCCAACCCATCGCAGGGCACACACACACACACACACACTCATTCACTCACGCAATCACACACTAGGGACAATTTTCCAGAGATGCCAATCAACCTACCATGTATGTCTTTGGACCGGGGGAGGAAACCGGAGTACCCGGAGGAAACCCCGAGGCACAGGGAGAACATGCAAACTCCACACACACAAGGCGGAGGCGGGAATCGAACCCCGACCCTGGAGGTGTGAGGCAAACGTGCTAACCACTAAGCCACCGTGCCCCCCCGGTATACAGATCATCACATTAAAAAAACAAGCAAAAGATGTCTCAAGCAGTGGTGGACAATACATGAAATATCTCCGGACAGCACTTTAATTGTATGTAGTTTGCTTGACGACATGTCATTCACTGGCAATTTGTGTGTGTGTGTGTGTGTGTGTGTTTTGGTTAAAGAGGATAGGATTACGTTAGAGAGGATTTAAGTTTAAGATGACTTTAAGTTTGCAATTGAGAATTTCGCTAATCTATTTCATAAAAGCTTGTATTTTTTTTTTTTTTTTGCATTTGTCTTAATGCATTTGCATTTGCCTAACCTTTGACTTCGATGATGAAAACTAAGAGAAGATAAACAATCTGAAGTGTGTTATTACATCATTTATTCTGAACCTCTTCAGTACACCTTGCTATCGATCCCACAGCTCTCTGGAACTGTACAGGATCAATGAACACGGTTCTTTCGGAAAGATATTTCCTCATATAGTGTTTTGATGGTGGCAACACTTTTTAACACTCCAAAATTTTCACTGGTCACTCCAGAATTTTCCATAGAATCAAATTTTTAACTCTTGTATGCTTGACATTTAGATTTAATGAGCTCTTATGAACTGTCTTTGGGGGTAAAGTCACTCTAAAAACAGGCCCCGTCTATCCAGATAGAACATTTTCGTCAGATCTTGTATTGATTTGGTCTCTTTAATGGTACAAGAGCCATTGCTTTTTGGTATATCCTAGAGAAATCCATAGGTGTACTGTAGAATTTTAGGTACTTGATATTTGTGCAACCTTTAACTATAAGAAATGTTGCACAGTGTCATCAGTTTCCTGAGGCTGAAGGGTCCTTAGCATCCCGTGCAGTTCCACTCACTGACCGTCATAAGCCGTGAACATCCTCTACAAAAAACACACACTCGCAGCGAGAGAGACTGCAAAGCAGACACAAAGAGAGTTTAGAAAGCATATGCTCTATAAAGCCCATTACTTCTGCTCTGCTCTGCGTGGGCGGAGCTTAATGGTGAAGCACGGCCACCATTCCTTTGCTAACCCAGTATGATAAGAGCAAGAAAGTTTAGCTAGCTAAGATTGAACTAAATTGGTTATTGGCCCAACAAAACAAACAAGTAACATTGTAATCAAAAATCTGTTTTACATCATTGATCTTCATCATTTGGAGGCGTGACATTGGATAACTTCAGTCTGTTATTAGCTACTGTTACATACAGTACATAGCATAAGATAATGTAGGTAGCCTTAATTTGTTTTAGCTATGATAAGTTTTTTTTCAGCAGGTGGCACAGTGGCTTAGTGGTTAGCACGTTCGCCTCACACCTCCAGGGTCGGGGTTCGATTCCCGCCTCCGCCTTGTGTGTGTGGAGTTTGCATGTTCTCCCTGTGCCTCGGGGGTTTCCTCCGGGTTCTCCGGTTTCCTCCCCCGGTCCAAAGACATGCATGGTAGGTTGATTGGCTGAATGAATGAATGAATGAAAGTTTTTTCAGCTTGTTAGCAGGCACACACATGTTGTAGAATAGAAATCCTACTCAGATCATTCACAGATATCCGGCACTACATTATATCATTTCCTGTGAATGTAGATTAGTATTATGATCCACCCTAGTCGTTGTTAAGGATAACCTAGCTACCCCACTGTAAAAGGTCTGGCTTGGGTTAGGGTTAGGGTTAGGGTTAGGGTTAGGGTTAGGCTAACCCTAACCCTAACCCTAACCCTAACCCTAGCACCTGCTAACTGCTGTAGTATACTGTACAGGCTACCTGGCTAACACACATGGCTCCTGCAATTCCATCATCCTTATTAGTATGTGTGTTTATGTGTGTGAATGTCCCCAATGGGGTCTAAGCTGCTAATTGCTACATGGAATAGCACAGATTTTTTTGAACCAGAAGCTGTCTGTAGTGTGAAGTGTGAAGCATGTGTGTGTGTGTGTGTGTGTGTGTGTTCATGCAGGTTGGCTGAACATCTGTCCCACAGCCTGGACAAGATTGAGTCACACCCATTTTGTAAATTCATGGACAGAGGCCAGACTATTTTTCAGACGGCTGGGTTTTTCCAGTGGTTGCTGTTCAGACCACACACATACTTACGCGCATACACACACATACACATGCCTCACACACACAGCAGTGGACAGATGGTATATCTGAGAGTACACTTTTATCCCGCTGAATAAATCACTTGGTTTTATTAGTGGAAGTGGTTCAGACAAAGATGAGCCCGTAAACACGTTTTCTAACATAAATTACTCCAACATTTAACATAATAATAATAATAATAATAATAATAATAATAATAATAATAATAATAATAAGGACCTGACGTGATTTTGCAGCAAGAAAATAACTCTTAAAGATAATGAATGTATTATGGGTTGTGTGTTTCAGGACTTTGCAGATGCCGTGTTTCATTTGGTGAGGGAGAAATACAGCGAGCTGATTGGCTGCTCCGCCCTCATGCACGCATGTCACAAAGGCCTGGCGGGCATCGTCATGACAAGAGGTAGGCTCTAATTCTCTGATACAGGGGCAGAAATGTATGATTAATGTTAGACATGTTTGATCGATGCATGGATGTCTGATATGCAGGTAGGAATCTTTGATACAGAGACAGAGATGTCTGATATAGACGCAGTAATGTCTGATACAAAGGCAGGAATGTTTGATACAGAGGCAGGAATGTTTGATACAGAGGCAGGAATGTCTCATACAGGCAGGAATGTCTGATACAGAGGCAGGAATGTCTGATATAGGCAGGAATGTCTGATACGGAGGCAGGAATGTCTCATACAAAATCAAGAATGTCTGATACAGAGTCAAGAATGTCTGACACAAAGGCAGTAATGTCTGATACAAAGGCAGGAATGTCTGATACAGGCAGGAATGTCTGATACAGAGGCAGGAATGTCTGATACAGGCAGGAATGTCTGATACAGAGGCAGGAATGTCTGATACAAAGGCAGGAATGTCTGATACAGGCAGGAATGTCTGATACAGAGGCAGGAATGTCTGATACAAAGGCAGGAATGTCTGATACAAAGGCAGGAATGTCTGATACAGGCAGGAATGTCTGATACAAAGGCAGGAATGTCTGATACAGGCAGGAATGTCTGATACAGAGGCAGGAATGTCTGATACAAAGGCAGGAATGTCTGATACAGGCAGGAATGTCTGATACAGAGGCAGGAATGTCTGATACAAAGGCAGGAATGTCTGATACAGGCAGGAATGTCTGATACAGAGGCAGGAATGTCTGATACAGGCAGGAATGTCTGATACGGAGGCAGGAATGTCTCATACAAAGTCAAGAATGTCTGATACAGAGTCAAGAATGTCTGACACAAAGGCAGTAATGTCTGATACAAAGGCAGTAATGTCTGATACAGAGTCAAGAATGTCTGACACAAAGGCAGTAATGTCTGATACAAAGGCAGGAATGTCTGATACAGGCAGGAATGTCTGATACAGAGGCAGGAATGTCTGATACAGGCAGGAATGTCTGATACAGAGGCAGGAATGTCTGATACAGAGTCAAGAATGTCTGACACAAAGGCAGTAATGTCTGATACAGAGTCAAGAATGTCTGACACAAAGGCAGTAATGTCTGATACAAAGGCAGGAATGTCTGATACAGGCAGGAATGTCTGATACAGAGGCAGGAATGTCTGATACAGGCAGGAATGTCTGATACGGACGCAGGAATGTCTCATACAAAGTCAAGAATGTCTGATACAGAGTCAAGAATGTCTGACACAGAGGCAGTATTGTCTGATGCAAAGGCAGGAATGACTGATACAGAGGCAGAAATGTCTGACATAGAGGTAGGAATGTCTGATACAGGAAAGAATATCTGAAACAGTGGAAGGAATGTCTGATACAGAGGCAGCAATGTCTGATACAGACGCAGGAATATCTGATTCAGAGGCAGGATTGTCTGACACAGAGGCATGAATGTCTGATACAGATGCAGGAATGTCTGATACAGAGAAAGAAATATCTTATACAGTGTCAATAATGTCTGACACAGAGGCAGGAATGTCTGATACAGGAAATAATGTCTGAAACAGAGGCAGGAATGTCTGATACAGAGGCATGAATGTCTGATACTCAGGCAGGACTGTCTGACACAGAGGTAGGAATGTCTGATACACAGGAAGGAATGCCTTATACAAAGACAGTAATGTCTGATACAGAGGCAGGATTGTCTGATACAGAGGCAGAAATGTCTGACACAGGGGTAAGAATGTCTGATACAGAGAAACAAATGCCTGATACAGAGATAGGAATAGATTTAGAATAGGATTCATTTTTTTAAATTATTAATTTATTTATTGTCTCATTATTGTTTGCACAGCTGCTAAAGTAGTCAGATGTAGGAATGTCTAGTGCAAAAGCCTACATTTTTATATAGAGGCAGGAATGTATAATACACAGGAAGGACTGTCTCATGTAGAGGCAGGTATTTGTGATACACAGAACTGTCTGATACAGACACAGGGATGTATGATACACACATAGGACTGTCTGACATAGACACAGGGATGTGTGATACACAGATAGGACTGTCTGATGTAGAGGCACACATGTGTAATACACAGCCAGGACTGTCTGATGTAGAGGCAGGATGTTTGACACACAGCCAGGACTGTCTGATGTAGAGGCAGGGATGTGGACACACAGCCAGGACTGTCTAGATGCAGGGATGTGTGACAAACAGCCAGGACTGTCTAGATGTAGAGGCAGGGATGTGTGACACACAGCCAGGACTGTCTGATGTAGAGGCAGGGATGTGGACACACAGCCATGACTGTCTAGATGTAGAGGCAGGGATGTGTGACACACAGCCAGGACTGTCTGATGTAGAGGCAGGGATGTGGACACACAGCCAGGACTGTCTAGATGTAAAGGCAGGGATGTGTGACACACAGCCAGGACTGTCTGATGTAGAGGCAGGGATGTGGACACACAGCCAGGACTGTCTAGATGTAGAGGCAGGGATGTGTGACACACAGCCAGGACTGTCTGATGTAGAGGCAGGGATGTGTGACACACAGCCAGGACTGTCTGATGTAGAGGCAGGGATGTGTGACACACAGGTAGGACTTTGATATCGCATCAAGTCAAGTCAAGTCACTTTTATTGTCACATCACCACAGCACATGTGCCTTGGTGAGTGAAATTCTTGGGAGAGAACTCCAGAAATCACAGAACAATTTACATACAGTAATTAAACAGAAATTAAGAACAGTTTAGGAACAGTTTACATATGGGTGAAAATGTGCAAAATGCTCAATACCAGGTAAAATGTGCAAATGTGAAAAAGATGCAATATGCACATAGTACATAGTGTACTATTAGTCATATTTACAATGCATTAGACATTATATGCAATATGCACTTTCATATATATATAAATATAAAGTATATAAAGATATAAAGTATAGATATAAATATATATGTAATATGTTAAGGTGCAACAGATTGTACAGATACAGAAATGTCCAGTGGTAACAGATAGATTAGTGTCAAATAGATTATTATATTATAATTATAATAATAAATAAATATTATTATATTTATATTTAATATATTAAAATATATATATATATTATATAATTATAATAATAAATAAAATAATCCTGCATCAGGGATGTGTGTCCTGGCTGTGTATTGATATACTGTAGACTCAGGGATGTGTAATACACAGTTAGGACTGTGTGATATAGACTCAGGGATGTGTAATACACAGTTAGGACTGTGTGATATAGACTCAGGGATGTGTAATACACAGTTAGGACTGTGTGATATAGACTCAGGGATGTGTAATACACAGTTAGGACTGTCTGATATAGACTCAGGGATGTGTAATACACAGTTAGGACTGTCTGATATAGACTCAGGGATGTGTAATACACAGTTAGGACTGTGTGATATAGACTCAGGGATGTGTAATACACAGTTAGGACTGTCTGATGTAGAGGCAGAGCTCTGGTGTAGGATTGCCGCACAGCATATTTTATTATGGTGATATAACCCAGTGAAAAGTGAACCACTGTTGTAAGACAGGAAATACAGAGTAGGGTCAAACTGAGCTTAGAGATCACTTGCTAACCAATAAATCTTACTTAGTGAAGCAGTCCCATGGTGTGATGAACTCTCTAGCTTGTAAAATTTCTGTATCATCCAGATTATTTCCTAACATAACTATTATATATGACTCTGTAGTTTAGACTCCGACTTTAGATCAGCTCTCTCTCTCTCTCTCTCTCTCTCTCTCTCTCTCTCTCTCTCTCTCTCTCTCTCTCTCTCTCTCTCTCTCTCTTTCTGTGTGTGTCTCAGAGTCATTGCTAGACTTGTGTATTAATAAGGCTGTTATCTTCAAAGATCCAGGCACGGGCAAGCGGGGTGTTTGTAGCAGGCTAGCAGACACGCAAAACTTGACAGAAACACTAGGAGCACTGTTTCTTTCTCTCTCTCTCTCTCTCTCTCTCTCTCTCTCTTTCTCTCTCTCTAGCTCTCTCTCTCTGAACATCTACTGGACATGCACCAGCAGAATATTAATGCATCTCCATCTTTGAACTGCTGCGTTTTCCTCAATCTCATTCCCTCAAAAGGAGCCTTAGTCAAGGTTTCACTGCAGCTCACTGGCCCCTTTATTGAGTTGTTTCATCCAGCAAAGGCAAAAGCAAACAGACTTGAATGTGATTCTGAATAATCTCATTTAAGCCTGGGCTGCTGCTGCCGCTTGGATATTTGGTTTTGAACATCAGATGAAGCAATGTTATAGGAGATGGAGCGTATTCGGTTACACTGGGGACATGCCTGACAATGTTACGAGCGACTCAAAGGTTCAGCTGGACAAACTGGTACAGAGAGTTATTGCTTCAGTGGGGATGTGATATTAAAAACAACATCTGGTGCCCAGAAACTTTTAATCTATAAAGTTGTTTATGGGTGTGTGGTGTGTTTTCTCTGTTCTCAGAATGTAATATCTGAAGTAATAGAATTGACATTCAGAAATAAAATGGAGTTCAGGTGATATTGTATGGAATTTTTCAAATCACTCTTCCTTATTTACCATCAGCTGGTTTGTGCTCAGGTTGTCATGTGTGTTTCATTAATTTAGGGGTCATTTTTTTCATAAAATCATCCACCAAATACAGACATGCAAAAGTGACTATGACAGGAAGTGCAATGAAGTCTCATTTTACCCTTTATAACAGTTCACTCATTCATTCATTCATTCGGAGACGGAGTGCCAACCCATTGCAGGGCGCGCACACACACACACAGACAGAAAATTTTCTACAGACAATTTTCCAGAGATGCCAATCAACCTACCATGCATGTCTTTGGACCGGGGGAGGAAACCGGAGTACCCGGAGGAAACCCCCAAGGCACGGGGGTTTCCACACACACAAGGCGGAGGCGGGAATCGAACCCCGACCCTGGAGGTGTGAGGCGAACGTGCTAACCACTAAGCCACCGTGCCTCCCGCTTTTAACAATTCACATTGTCTCAAAGCAGCTTTTCAGAAGTATAGAAAAAGAATAAAAGTTTTAAAGTTTAAAGTTTAAAATCTATCCCTAATGATCAAGCCCGAGGTGACGGTGGTGAGCAAATCCTCCCTGAGATGATATGAAGAAGAAACCTTGAGAGGAACCAGACCCAGAAGGGAACCTCATCCTCATTTGTGTGACACTGGAGAGGAAATGATGTCAATGTATATAATGTCCTTTACACAACAGTTTATAGTCGAGTGGAATTTAGCACCCAAGAGCTCCTGAGGAACTAACAGGTCAGTGTAATTTCCGAGTTCACCACAAACCCAACACTAATTCCTTCCTGTCGAAGTCTTCAAATGATCGCTGATGAAGACCCGAACACAAAGCTGACTAACGCAACAATGGCATGACGGGCTGCCTCACTCATGTTCCATTTTGCTAGCGAAACAGAAATTCGACTTATGAAACATTTTCACTCAGTATAAACAAATGAATGATTTTCTGTCTGTGTCTGATCTAAAATGAGTCAGCATTGTTGGCTTTCAGTGTGTTTTAGAAGTGTTTTTACCTCTGTTGATAACCTTACACTGAATTTTAGTGGTTGAAGATAAATTTTAAAATCTTATGAACAACGTACACAACTTACACTTGGAGCCCTTCCCATTGTCACCTAGATACAAACAGAAACTCTTATAAAACACTATAAATTCTTAAATCTCTGTCTAATTTCATGGAGCTTCATTGTGGGGTGAGACATGACAAAGATGTTTAAAATTGAATAAAACAGGGTGCAAATTCTATTTCTCATGGTTTAAGGAAACGAATTCTCAAATCTGATTGTTCTTTTAATTAAGTAATTATTTTTTTAATTCACTTATTCTAATACATTTTCATTTCTAAAGAAACAACTTACTCAGTGACTTTGCATGTGCAACCTTATAATCTTGAAAAAAAAACACAATTTAATTACTTAACACTAATTCTTTCCTGGGGGCACGGTGGCTTAGTGGTTAGCACGTTTGCCTCACACCTCCAGGGTCGGGGTTCAAATCCCGCCTCCGCCTTGTGTGTGTGGAGTTTGCATGTTCTCCCCGTGCCTCGGGGGTTTCCTCCGGGTACTCCGGTTTCCTCCCCCGGTCCAAAGACATGCATGGTAGGTTGATTGGCATCTCTGGAAAATTGTCCGTAGTGTGTGATTGTGTGAGTGAATGAGAGTGTGTGTGTGTGTGTGTGTGTGTGTGTGCGTGTGTGTGCCCTGTGATGGGTTGGCACTCCGTCCAGGGTGTATCCTGCCTTGATGCCCAACGACGCCTGAGATAGGCACAGGCTCCCCGTGACCCGAGGTAGTTCAGATAAGCGGTAGAAGATGAATGAATGAATGAATGAATGAATAATTCTTTCCTGTCTGTCTTTAATCTCAGTAATGAATTAAAAATGTCAGGAAATAGCAATGTGTGCATTATTAATCTGTTCTAACATGTTTGTAACATGAAAATAATGCACTCATTCTAATAAATGCTCATTTCTAAAGAAACAGCTTGCATGACAGATGACCCACAAAAAATACACAGTTATCTGTAAAAAAAAAACACAAGTTTTCTATGAGGAGACTTTTTACAGAAGGAGTTTCAGTGTTAGAGCTCTGTAACAGTCTAGAAGGGGTAATGAACCCCCTGATGCAGAGCATGTGGAATCTGTGTGCAGATTTAATGACAGTGAAAACACAAATAAAACAATACCAATCGTAATCCAAGTCAAAGTCCAACAAACAGGTAAACGGGTCAAAACCATGAAAGCATAAAACACACTGGTGAGCTTGGAAGTGGGTTAAAACTCGGGTAAGGGTTTCGTCTGCCAGTTTATTGGGGGCGTAGTAGGTTATGATGTTACAGAGCCCCCACTCTAAGTGAGCCCCCACTCTACCCCCATCCTCTAGGTGTTCTCTCTGGAGGTCTACCACGGGGCCTGGGTGCTAGTTTATCCAGATATACAGTAATCTGTGGAACCCCTCTGTGAGAGCTGAGTTTAGGATATCGGCCGCAGGGACTATGATTGTTCCTCCGGTCCGTATTCCTTCCAGTCCATTAGATACTGAAGGTGCCCCTCTCTGCATCTAGAGTCCAGTATGGCCCAAATCCTATAAGAGGGAGAGCTGTCGATAGGAATCTAGAATAGGAGGATGTTCCTCATGAATGTGTCTCTGGTTTGGGGTTTTATGTATGGGTTTTAGCAGGGAGACGTGGGACTTGGGCTAGTTACAGTAGGTCGGTGGGAGCAGGATTCTGTAACTTTAAATCCAAATTAAGATTCAAATTTGATGATGGCCGATGAAACGAAGGCTGAGTTTGTGACAGGGGAGTTTCAATCCGAGGTTTTGAGCCACACCCAGTCTCCGACTAACCCTAATCCCGACTTGGAACGGGTGGTGTGGACACCTTCACCTGTTGGCTGGGATTTGTTGTCTCCGTATGTCCCATTGGAGGCGAACATGGCCATTTTCCCAGGCATTTTGGCTCCATTGGATCCAGTAATTTGCGGCCAGGACACTGGATGGTTTACCAGACCTGGGGAACACTACACATTGTAAGTGTGTTAGGCCTGTGGAGGAGTGGGTGAGCAAATTTTGTGCATACTCGTCCCACAGTAGGAACTCACTCCACCGATGTTGTTCGTTTTGGAAGTAGATTCAGAGATATTGGCCAATTTCCTGGTTGAGCCTTTCCACCTGTTCATTAGATTGAGTGTCGTAGATAGATTTAAGGCTGATGTTGATGTTCAGGAGGCAGCAGAATGCTCTCCAGACTTGGGAGGTGAAATGTGTTTCCCTGTCTGACACAATATACTTAACATGGCTAACATGGGTATAGTTTCCTAAGTTCGCCATGGCGCTGAGAGAGTATTGCTCCAGTTCCATAGCTGGATGTGTTCACTTCTACAATGAAGGGTGCATCAGGATCAGGGTGTTTCAGGATAGGAGCAGTTGTAAAGCTGTTCTTCAATGCCTGAAAAGTTTTAAGCTTTTCAAAGGCTGAATTAGAGTCTTTGTGCTAAAGGATTCGTCTCGGATTGCCCTGCAGATGGGAGGTGATGGGAGTGCTCACATTTCTCAACTTTGACATAGAGCTGGTGTTGGGACAGGCATTGAAGAGCAGTCTAAAGATGGCAAATGTGTTCCTCCAAGGTGGGTGAGTAAATGAGGATGTCATTAATGTAGGCTATGATGTAGTGGTTAAGCATGTCTTGGAATTCTTGGACCACAGTTAGCCCCTACGGCATAACAAAGTACTTATAGCGCCCCCTGGTGGTGTGAAAGCCAGTTTTCATCTTCCTTAATGCGAATGAGGTAATATGCAATTTGTAAATTGGGTTTTGTAAAGATATGGGTCTCTCTGAGCTGTTCTAGGGATGCATGAACCATAGGGAGTTGACAGTAATAGAATTTAAGGTTTAGTAATCGATGGACGGAGACTGCCATCCTTTTTTTTCCCCACAAAGGAGAACCCCACTGCTGCAGGGGAATTGATATATTCCTCCATAGCTTCACTCTTGGGGATAGATAAGGGATATACGCTGCATTTCGGGAGCATAGCTTTGGGCAGGATACTATGGCACAATCCCCCCAAGCAATGTGGGGGTAATCTCATGGCTCTTTCCTTATCAATAATCTCCTTGAAATCCTGATACACGGCTGGAATTCTATTGGTGGGCTTTCCACAGAGGAGTTTTTAGGCTTTCCACAGAGGTAGATAGACAGGGGCATACTAGTGGGTTCTGTATGCAGTGTAGAAGACAGTACATTTACATTACATTTAAAGCATTTAGCAGATGCCCTTATCCATAGTGACTTACATTATCTCATTTTTTTATACAGCTGAGCAATTGAGGGTTAAGGGCCTTGCTAAGGGGCCCAACAGTGGCAGCTTGGTGGACCTGGGAACGAACTTACAACCTTCTGATTGGTAGCCCAACACCTTCACCACTAGGCTACCACAGTAGGAGGACCAATGGATGACTTCCTTGTTTCACCATTGTAGCTGAGGGTCATGTGTGTAACCAGGGAAGGCTCAAGATAATGGGGTTTGAGGGTGATAAGATGAAATAAAAGGGTATTTTCTGATGGTAAAAAAGTCCAATTTGAAGCGAGAAAGGAGTGGTTTGGTGCATGAGGTAACCTCCTTCAATTGGTTGATTGTTCCTGGCGGTGATGCGGAGTGGGGTAATACATGGTAGTGTAGGTAGCTGCAGTTGTTCATCAAGGTGATGATCAATCAGGTTAACAGTGGCTCCGGAGTTAAATAGCGCTGGAACACATGTTTCATGAGCAAGATGTAATTGAGCAAGAATAGTCAAATTATTAGTGGCAGAAGACCCACCTAGCAAGAGGGTTTCTCTGGGCATGTGATGCATCTGTGACTAGATTGACCACAATAATACTGTAGCATAGCCAAACATCGAGATAATTCTGACGTTCCTCCACTTGCGTCCTCCCCAACTCCATGAGTTCCCCCAGTTCAATGTGGGTGGGTTTAATAACCGGTCCATAGTAGCCAGTGGTCCAAGAAGGCCTGGTGACTCACTGCTGATGCATAAGATGGTCATGGTTATGTATTGCGCTAGTGGAATTTTTTTATCACGGCAGGCCAGCTCTGCTTGTAGAGGCTGTTTCGGTTCCTTGGCGTGGTTGCAATAGTCGGGCTGGTTTTTTCTCAGTTACTTTAGCCACTTGTTGGGATTGTGTTTTCTTTAGGTAAAAGTGGTCTTTGTATTTGTATAGCTGAGTTTCTTCCTGTACTTCTGCTATGCTGCATGTGTAGATACTGTACATTAATGATTTGTATGCTTAAGAAAGTATTTATCATTCCTGTCCTGGCTCTAGAGTGGAAGGGGATAAAACAGAGGACTACAGGAGAAAAAAGTGACAACATAGACCTCAGTAAATTACACAGTTACTATGTATGTGAAAAGAAGTAATCAAAAAAGATGTAGGTGGAGTCCATACAGCATTGTGTGTGTGTATGTGTGTGTAGGTTGGGTCAGTCATCTCGCATGGTACTGAGGAGTCTGATGGCTTGGAGGAAGAAACTGCACAGCAATTTATATAAAATATTAAGCTAAACAAAACTCAGAAATAACTTTGCTTATGAGCCAGGACTAAACTAAATACCTTTTTTCCCTCCTAGCTCTTTCTGTGTTGTGTTATTATTAGTAGTAAAAAAATGATTGTAAAACACAATTTCTTAATGCTTCCGGTGATCATGAAGATTAGGACCTCATTTCCTTCTACTTCATTTTCATGCATTTCAAGCCGGGGGGCACTGTGGCTTAGTGGTTAGCACGTTCGCCTCACACCTCCAGGGTTGGGGGTTCGATTCCCGCCTCCACCTTGTGTGTGGAGTTTGCATGTTCTCCCCGTGCCTCGGGGGTTTCCTCCAGGTACTCCGGTTTCCTCCCCCGGTCCAAAGACATGCATGGTAGGTTGATTGGCATCTCTGGAAAATTGTCTGTAGTGTGTGTGTGTGTGTGCACCCTGCGATGGGTTGGCACTCCGTCCAGGGTGTATCCTGCCTTGATGCCCGATGACGCCTGAGATAGGCACAGGCTCCCCGTGACCCGAGGTAGTTCGGATAAGCGTGAGTGAGTGAGATGTAAGCCGTATCACCACGACCTTTCATTTAACTCAGAAGGTAAATAGGCTTCATGCCTTTTTTAAATAAAATAAATAAAATAACATTTTGTCCATTTTTGCCAACAGACATATTGAGTCAGACATCTTTCAATCCAGAGCAAGCAAAATGTTTCCATATGATTTATCTGTGAAATTCATTCAGAAACTGTGTGTGTGTGTGTGTGTGTGTGTGTGTGTAATGGGGCTAATCAAGCTCAACCAGGATGTGAGATTTCCCCTGGTGGATCTATCGTAGCCAGAATAGATTGCAGAAATGGTCTTTTCTCCGCCTCTGGTGGATTATTACTCCACTTACTCCACACAATTGGAGCTTACAGCAATAATGTTGGACTTGTTGAAGCTGTGAGTAGTGGAAATGGAAATAGAAATGGAGATTAGTAAAAAAAAAAACAGTGTAAAATATAAACCACTGTATTTGTTTGACTCACTTTCAACGATTTGTATCAATGGATTCAGTGGTGTGAACACTTAAGCACTGTAAGTAAGTAAGTAACCTTTATTTAACCAGGATCAAATTTCTGAGAGATAAAATCTCATTTACAAGAGTGACCTGACCAAAGAGAACAATTAACAGAAGCTAATTCTGATATGGGGGGACACGGTGGCTTAGTGGTTAGCACTTTCGCCTCACACCTCCAGGGTGGGGGTTCGATTCCCGTCTCCACCTTGTGTGTGTGGAGTTTGCATGTTCTGTGAAAAAAAAAAGTGTGTGATTGCGTGAGTGAATGAGAGTCTGTGTGTGTGTGTGTGTGTGTGTGTGTGTGTGTGTGTGTGTGTGTGTGTCCTGTGATGGGTTGGCACTCCGTCCAGGGTGTATCCTGCCTTGATGCCCGATGACGCCTGAGATAGGCACAGGCTCCCCGTGACCTGAGGTAGTTCGGATAAGCGGTAGAAGATGAATGAATGAATGAATGAATGAATGATTGTATAACCCCACTCACCTCACACTCACTTCCGCCCTGCTCTCACTGACCCCAAGAGAAGCTCAGGGTCCACAATGAACCTGACCAGGATAAAGCGCTTACTAAAAATAAATGAACGAATTAACGCATGAATGAACAGAAATGCCACGCTACACAAATGCATCACACACAATAATGACTGCGTGTTCTTGATTCCTATAAATGGTGCAATTAAGAATGATTTTTGTCACTTTGTTTTGCAGTTCAAACTCAGCTTGTGTGTCTGCGAAACTGAGATAAACAAGGTTTACGATTTT
>NC_083464.1:5592500-5630000 GCF_030014155.1 Tachysurus vachellii | reverse complement strand
AGTTTTGGTTGTTGGTGTTGTTCTACTTTATAAAATAAAATGCATTGGGATCGAGCCTTTTCTGCGGTCGGTCCTAAATCCTGGAACATTCTCTCCTTTCGTGGGAAGTCTGATCCATCGTTAACCATTGTTTAAGCTTCTCTTACTAGAAACTATTTCTATTATGTGTCCTATCATGATAAATTATGTACAGCACATTGGCTCGGTCTTTGTTGTCATTAAATATGTTATATAAATAAATTATCGCTTGACTTAACACATTATACGAACAATGCTAATCATAAAGAATTGTAATAGCATTTCCTAGTCAGAATCTTCTAGTGTTTCCAATCCTATGTGAAAACCATTAAAACCACTTATTAAATATGTATTAACTGCCTTTTAAGGTGCGAATGCATGTCACTGTGTAGGTTTTCTTACCAAACGAGACACAGAGGCATAAACCTGTATAAAACTTAAGGTTTATTTTGTTATTTGGTATGTGTGTGTGTGTGTGTGTGTGTGTGTCTGTGATTCTTACCTGTCCCCAAGCTGTCTTGGCACTCACTCTCACTCACTCATCTTCTACCGCTTATCCGAACTACCTCGGGTCACGGGGAGCCTGTGCCTATCTCAGGCGTCATCGGGCATCAAGGCAGGATACACCCTGGACGGAGTGCCAACCCATCGCAGGGCACACACACACACACTCATTCACTCACGCAATCACACACTACGGACAATTTTCCAGAGATGCCAATCAACCTACCATGCATGTCTTTGGACCGGGGGAGGAAACCGGAGTACACAGAGGAAACCCCCGAGGCACGGGGAGAACATGCAAACTCCACACACACAAGGTGGAGGCGGGAATCGAACCCCCAACCCTGGAGGTGTGAGGCGAACGTGCTAACCACAAAGCCACCATGCCCCCCATGCCTTGGTTGGGGGGGGGGGGGGGGGGGTAATGGGGTTCTTTACTGGATCATTAAAGAACCTTAATTAAGTAAAATATCTTTGGTCCTTTAATGACAGAGAAATGCTGTTTAAAGGACTAAACAGTTGTAGTCTTTGATATTCTAACCTTAAATGCAACCTGAAATCAAATCAAAGGTTTCAAAAAATTATATCAGAAGCATGAAAAAAAGGCGTCTCTCTTTCCTTTTCTATCTAATTGCTGTTTTTTTTTTTGTTTTTTTTTTCTTCATATTTCCATGTTCTGTGTTTCCTCGTTTTTGTTTATGGATTTTCAAAAATTATGGTTTGATTCTGTCTGTTTTTTGACGTTTGTTATATAAACTAGATAGTTTGTGACGTACAGTTTTTATCAGCAACAGTCTATCCATTAAACTTACGTTAAAACTGTAATGAAATCAGAAATCCGAATTAAATCTTGCACTTGAATATGTAGTACACAGATATAGAAGGGACATTATTTATAATCACACTCTCTGGTGCCACTTAGATGATGATGAGGTTCCTTTTAGAGTCTGTTTGAGTTCCTCTTAAGGTTGCATCGTTCCTTGTATCGTCTCAGGGAGATTTCTCTCACCATCGTAACGTCTGGCTTGATTATTAGGGACAAATTACAAATAAAAATGTAATTGATCATAGTCAGAATTTTTCTATTTTTCTAAATCTGTATTGTGACAATGGCCATTGTTAAAAGTGCTTTACAAATAAATTGAATTGGAATTGAATTGGAATTGTAAAAACACTAATTCTTGTTAATCTATTAAATCGGACGCTTGCCTACTTTTGGATTTTGCTTGCTTCACATTATTTTTCTTTTATACTCTCTTTAACCTGTCTCTGTTTATACAACACTGATCTCTCCAGAGTTAATACTTTCATCAGCTTTCATTCTCTTAGCATTACATAATCCTGCTACACTCTCAGTCTACTGTCCAGCTTCATGTTTGACTGAGCTGATCAGAATCGATACGGCTCTCCTCGGGTTTCATAGCAGCCTGGATCATTTAAACCGTCTCTCTTCTCTCCTTCCCCCCTCACCAACCCGAGCTTTAACCTTTAACGCCTTTAACCCCGCCTCAATATTAGTTTTTATTATTGTTATTGCTAGCTCACCGTGCCAGCGGCTCAAAGGCCACGGCTTGCAATCCTGCATGGGCTCTGCTTGATAAAAGCTCATATGTTGCCTCTAGCCTGCAGGTCTCAGAGAGCCAGTGAACCCTGAATTTCTGATGGGATGGAGAGATATTTTCTGCTTGTTATTTTGAGGTCTGCACATGCTGAGCCTGCCAATCCTACACTCCTATTTCATTGTTTCCACATTCAGCACAAAGTCTTGTTTTCCTATTCGTATGCGTGGGGTTCGGGTTCGGGACCAGGTGGAGCCGTGTTTGTGCCGGTGTTGTGAGTTTGGTGTTGCTGCGGCGTGTGAAAACGGAGAGACGGAAATGCTGTGTATGGACACCACAGTCACGTGAGCAACAGATACTGACCAGCTGCATCCTCTGCAGAAAAAAAACAAAACAAAGAAGTATAATGTGCTCATACAAGCATTGTTGTATATTATTAATGGTTATATCACAATCATTCCAAACTATCCTTTATTATTTTTCTATATTTACATTATGTTATATTCCACATTAAAGTCATATGTTTGTTACTGGTTCTATTTGTTTGTTGCAATATGGAATGAGGAACCAAGGAAAAACATTTAATTACAAAGACATTACATCGCATATAATATGTGAATGACAAATGTGTGTACATGTGTGCAAATGTTTTTCCATGCCACCGTCACCTCAGGCTTGATCATTAGGGTTAGATGTTATATATATATATATATATATATATATATATATATATATATATATATATATATATATATATATATATATAGTAACCTAATTTTAAACTTTTACATTTTTAGTCTATTTCTATACTTATGTAAAGCTGCTTTGAGACAATTTGAATTGTAAAAAGTGCTATACAAATAAACTGAATTGAATTGCATTGAATTAAGTCGCTCTGGATAAGTTCATCTGCCAAGTGCCACAAATATAAATGCCTCTGTATTTAAAGTAAATGGCGATATCAAGGGGGCACGGTGGCTTAGTGGTTAGCACGTTTGCCTCACACCTCCAGGGTTGGGGGTTCGATTCCCACCTCCACCTTGTGTGTGTGGAGTTTGCATGTTCTCCCCGTGCCTCGGGGGTTTCCTCCGGGTACTCCGGTTTCCTCCCCCGGTCCAAAGACATGCATGGTAGGTTGATTGGCATCTCTGGAAAATTGTCCGTAGTGTGTGATTGTGTGAGTGAATGAGTGTGTGTGTGTGCCCTGTGATGGGTTGGCACTCTGTCCAGTGTGTATCCTGCCTTGATGCCCGATGACGCCTGAGATAGGCACAGGCTCCCCGTGACCCGAGGTAGTTCGGATAAGTGGTAGAAAATGAGTTAGTGAGTGAGTGGTGAGATCAAACTCATTTCTGCTCTCAGAGATGCTTGTTCATAAGCAGCTAAAATATGAATATCACAACGAAAATGTCTCATGCTGAAAGCCAACAAAATCTTGACTCATTCTATATCAGACTTGCGGTTATAAAATAATTCATTTGTTTGTTCTGAGTGAAAACGTCTGATAAGACATGAGTGCATAAGTCTAGTGTATCAGATTAGCAGCCTGCTGTATGACTGACTTGCTCTACTGATTTCACAGAGTTCTCTGTTTGTGTGTTTTTCAGGGCTGGATGTGCGGCAGGCTGAAGTGGTAGCACTGGCTACAGGCACTAAGTGCATTAACGGAGAGTATCTGAGTGACCAGGGTCTGACGGTGAACGACTGTCACGCAGAGATCACAGCCAGACGAGCGTTACTGCGCTTTCTCTACTCACACCTGGAGATGCACCTCAGGTACAGCATCTAAATCAAATGCTTGGGAGATTACATTAGATCACAATTGAGCAGGACAGATGAAGTAAATCATTAGAATTTGAAGTTAATTAATTCATAGAATAATTTGGTGGAAAAAAAAAACAAGCTCTGGTGTAACTTGTTTTCATGTTATTTAGCTAGCTAATTTGTTTACTTTTATATAGCTGGCTAGTTTTTATTTACTTTTGTTTATCTAGCCAAATAGTTGTACTTTTTTCTTGTTATTTTTTATCTAGCGAGCTGGTTTGTTTACTTTTATCCAGCTGGCTTATTTGTGTTTACTTTTGTTTATATTGCTAGATTGTTTATTTCTTTTATACTTTTATTTCATCAGCTAGTTTGTTAATTTTTACCTAGCTAGCTAATTTTTTTTTTTTTTTGATCTAGCTAGTTAGTTTGCTTATGAATGCATTTAGGTTTGGTGAGAAATCAGGGAGATTCTAAAGAGATTCTGAAAAGGATTCATTTAAAATTATCAAATAAATAAATAAATAAACAAATAAATAAATCAATTTTGTCACTTTAAGATATTCCAGATTGGGTTTACAGTTTAAATCTGAATACAGACAGATAAAACAGTTATATACTGTAGTAGGTAGAATAACTCACTTTAAGTACACATTAGGTTCTAAAGCTCATTGGTCTCAACAATCACTGATCATCATCAATCACAACAACCAATAAATGATCACCATCTTTTCCATCAACCAATCACTGATCACCATTTTTTCCATCAACCAATCACTGATCACCATCTTTCCCAACAACCAATTACTGATCACCATCAATCCCAACAACCAATTACTAATCATCATCTTTTCCATCAACCGATCTCTATCTTTACCAACAACTAATCACTAATCACCATCCTTTCCATCAACCAATCACTGATCACTATCAATCCCAAAAACCAGTCACTGATCACAAGATCACTAATCATGAGGAGTTGAAGGGCGTTTTCTTTGGGATTTTTTCCCTAGTTGGAGTTCTTCTGTGTAAACAATTTTTTAAGTTGCTAAACAAAACCAAACCTCAGTAACTATGGTAACACCATAAATCTGTCAAGGGTACCAAATGTGTGGTAAAAATTAATACATTAATAATCTTTTATCCAAAACTGAATTTGAAGTTAGACTCTCTGTCCTTTAACTGCATTGTGTGTTGTGTTTTGCCTTTGTAGAGCAGTGAGGACTAGTGGTGTGTGTGTGTGTGTGTGTGTGTGTGTGTGTGTGTGTGTGTGTGTGTGTCTACAGCCTGTCTGGAGTGTGCTGCTACATCCAGACTGATGTTGAAAGAAAGCTTCTGCTTTAATGTCAGATTTGCATATTTACTGTATCTCCGTGTGCAGGTGTGGAGTTTGGGGTGTAATTAGATAAAATATCGCACTCACTGTCAAACACAAGACCACAAAAGAGCTTAAAAACATATTTCACACTTTTGAGTCTCAGAAGTTTCTAACTAATTCTTTAAGAAAATTCATAGACAAAGTGATTAACATGTTCAACAAAACCAACCATGAAAAAATGTCACGTGCTTGTGTGCATGAATGTGTGTGTGTGTGTGTGTGTGTGTGTGGCATTTACAATCCCCTGGCTTAGCCCTCTGTCCTTGTTGGATGTATCAGTGAGAGTAATTTTACTGATGTGTGTGAAAGTGGCACAGTGCTGTGTGTGTCATGTTCCGTTGTCCCGCCCAGTCTCCACATCATCTGGGTTAAAGAGTTACACACACTCGTTTTTCTCAGCTATTTATCCTCACCTTGTTCTGACAGAGTAATGATCATCGTGGATGCACACCTGTGTGTGTGTGTGTGTGTGTGTGTGAGAGAGAGAGAGAGAGAGAGAGAGAGAGAGAGAGAGCGAGAGAGAAGGTGGATAAGAGTGATAGACTTTACCTTGGTCTCAATAAGGCTCATTTTTCACTGCTTTCTTTTTTTTTTTTTAGTAGAGAATGTGTGTTAAACATTGTAATGAGTCTCTCTCTCTCTCTCTCTCTCTCTCTCTCTCTATCTCTCTATCTTTCTTTGTCTCCATGTGCAGTAAACGAGAGGAGGACAAGGAGCAGTCCATCTTTATTCGACATAAAGACTCCTCTTTCAGGCTGCGAGAGAACGTCCTCTTCCACATGTACATCAGCACGTCACCGTGCGGAGACGCCCGCATTAACTCACCCTATGAGCTCACCACAGACTGTAAGACACACAACACACACACACACACACACCACACACCATCTTTCATTTTTCTGTCCGCTCTGTCTATCACTTTCTGGATTGATCTTTTTTTTCATTCAGAGTTTCTGAAAGCACCCGCCACGCTTTTGTCACTAGCTGTCAGACATCCGCGTAACCTTTTTTCATGTCGTGTCCTATTCCAGAACCCAGGGCCTCCCAGGAGTACCTTTACTCCTTGCACGAAGAAGATAAATTTTATTTTTCTGTCGCTGTGTGATTAATGTTATCTTCATGGTATATTTCTGTCTCGTAAATAATTATGTGTGCATTTATCACGCTTCATCTTCAAGAGATGATCACTGTGTTTAGCTTCTGCACCAGTGCCTCATTATGTCGGTCATGTGGGGTTGTTTTTATTGACCATCTGCAGCAGCTTAATCATCAGAGTGAAGGAACATTCTAAGAGAAAAGCTTTGAATTTCTCACATTCGGTCATTAAAGCATTTAAAGACTCAGTCTGTTAAAGGCCACTGAGAGAGAGAGAGAGAGAGAGAGAGAGAGAGAGAGAGAGAGAGAATCTGAGCTTAGCACCGTGCTCTTGTTATGGAGCTTTGAGGAAATGGTTTCTGATTATTGCCTTTTTGCTTGGATCTGTTAGATCCCAGTGTGCTGATCTGCACACACGGGTCATAGAGTATCGTAAAATCTTTGCAGACACACACAAGAGCTTAGATTTGATTAAACCGCTTTCTAAAAGGTATAATAGATGATATCACCTGGTTAAAGCTGAAACGAGGGACGGATTGGGTGCAAGAGGGAGGTTACGAGTGCTGATCTCAAGAATATCAGAGTCATTGAAGGGCACTAGAACAAAAAGCTTAACCTCTTAACTGCTCTTTATATTTAAAGCCTGTAGCAGATGCTGTTATACACAATGATGAACAGAAGTGCACTGAGATATCTGAATCTTCATGATCATGATAGTACACTTAAGTGAAAGGAAATGAGCTAATGCAAGATTAAAAAAGCCATTGATTAATTTACATGTTCCTTGAATCGGCCTGATCATTTGCATATCAGTATGTATTATGTGTATTACATAATCACATCACTATTATACTGTACCCAAGAACTAATCACTGATTACTATTATTCCCAAAAACTAATCACTTAACACCATTATACCCGAACTGGTCACCATAGTTCCCAAAAACTAATCACTAGTCACCATCATTTCCAACAGCCACTGATCACCATCATTAACACCTTCCAATCACTGATTAGCATCATTCCTAACAACCAATCACAGTTTACCATTGTTTATAATAATCAATTACTAATTAGCATCATTCTCATCAACTAATCAAGATAAATCAACAAGATGCAAGAATGCAGTGCTGGAATTTACTGCCTCTGTGTTAAGTGCAATTCTATGTACAGTGTTCATGCTGTGTGGTGGTGTTGCTGTTGTTTTTATTCAGTCTCGGTACAAAGCAGCAGACCAGTGGTGAAGAAGTTCCACAGCCATCTGCGGAGTAAGATCGAGTCAGGGGAAGGCACACTGCCCGTCAGGTGCAGATCAGCCATCCAAACATGGGACGGAGTGATGCAGGGCGAGAGACTCGTCACAATGTCCTGCACAGACAAGATAGCCAGGTGTGTACTGCATCAACGCTTAACACACACTTCCTAAACTTAGAACTGCATAAATATTTTTGCTTGAGACAGAGTGTCACTTGGACTGTCCAGAACTATACAGGATACAAACTAGTTACACAACAAAACAAACTCAAGGCACATCAGTGTCCTCTCTAATGCATATCACTAATGTCCATCACTAATGTCCAACACTAATGTCCAACACTAATGTCCATCACTAATGTCCAACACTAATATCCATCACTAATATCCAACATTAATGTAAAACACTAATGTCTATTAACAGTGTCCATCACTAATGTCCATCAATAATGTCTATCACTAATGTCCAACACTAATGTCCATCACTAATGTCCAACACTAATGTCCAACACTAATGTCCATCACTAATGTCCATCACTAATGTCCAACTCTAATGTCTATCACTAATGTCCAACACTAATATCCAACACTAATGTCCATCACTAATGTCTATCACTAATGTCCAACACTAATGTCCAACACTAATGTCTATCACTAATGTCCAACACTAATCTCCATTACTAATGTCCATCACTAATGTCCAACACTAATGTCCAACACTAATGTCAAACACTAATGTCTGTCACTAATGTCTATCACTAATGTCTATCACTAATGTAGATCACTAATGTCCATCACAAATGTCCATCACTAATATCCAACACTAATGTCTATCACTAATGTCCATCACTAATGTCTATCACTAATGTCCAACACTAATGTCCAACACTAATATCCAACACTAATGTCTATCACTAATGTCCATCACTAATGTCCATCACTAATGCCTATTACTAATGTCCATCACTAATGAATATCACTAATGTCCATCACTAATGTCTATCACTAATGTCCATCACTAATGTCCATCACTAATGTCCATCACTAATGTCCATCACTAATGCCTATTACTAATGTCTATCACTAATGTCTGTCACTAATATCCAACACTAATGTCCATCACTAATGTCCATCACTAATGCCTATCACTAATGTCCATCACTAATGTCCATCACTAATGCCTATCACTAATGTCCATCACTAATGTCTCTCACTAATGTCCATCACTAATGTCCATCACTAATGTCCAACACTAATGTACAACACTAATGTCAAACACTAATGTCTGTCACTAATGTCCATCACTAATGTCCATCACTAATGTCTATCACTAATGTCCATCACTAATGTCCATCACCTATGTCCATCACTAATATCCAACACTAATGTCCATCACTAATGCCTATTACTAATGTCCATCACTAATGTCTATCACTAATGTCCATCACTAATGCCTATTACTAATGTCCATCACTAATGTCTATCACTAATGTCTATCACTAATGTCCATCACTAATGTCCATCACTTATGTCTATCACTAATGCCTATTACTAATGTCCATCACTAATGTCTATCACTAATGTCCATCACTAATGTCCATCACTTATGTCTATCACTAATGTCTATCACTAATGTCCATCACTGATGTCCAACACTGATGTACAACACTGATGTACAACACCAGTGTCTGTTTCCAGTGTCCACCATCAATGTCTATCACGAGTGTAGAACACTGATGTCTATCACTAATGTCCAATGTGCCATCTTCTTGTTATGGAGCTTTGAGGAAATGGTTTCTGATTATTGAAGGGCACTAGAACAAAAAGCTTAACCTCTTAACTGCTCTTTATATTTAAAGCCTGTAGCATATGCTGTTATTCACAATGATGAACAGAAGTGCACTGAGATATCTCAATCTTCGTGTTAGTACACATAAGTTAGAGCAAATGAGCTAATGCAAGATTAAAAAGTCACCAGGTGAAGACATTGACTAATTTGCATGTTTCTTGAATCGGCCTGATCATTCATTCATTCATTCATTCATTCATTGTCTACCGCTTATCCGAACTACCTCGGGTCACGGGGAGCCTGTGCCTATCTCAGGTGTCATCGGGCATCAAGGCAGGATACACCCTGGACGGAGTGCCAACCCATCACAGGGCACACACACACACACACACACTCTCATTCACACAGTATGGACAATTTTCCAGAGATGCCAATCAACCTACCATGCATGTCTTTGGACCGGGGGAGGAAACCGGAGTACCCGGAGGAAACCCCAGAGGCACGGGGAGAACATGCAAACTCCACACACACAAGGCGGAGGCGGGAATCGAACCCCCAACCCTGGAGGTGTGAGGCAAATGTGCTAACCACTAAGCCACCGTTCCCCCCTCGGCCTGATTATTTGCATATCAATATGTATTACGTGAAGAAGTAAGATTTCTGAAAACTTTTCATTGGCTAAGGCATCACAAATATTTACATATTTACAAATATTATAATTCCTATAAATTATTGTCTGCATAGACAAGGATTCTGGATTCTGAAATAGACACAAAGAAAACAGTTACAGGTGAAATAACTCACTTTCACTACATTTTAAGAGCTCATTGTTCTCAACACCCAATCACTGAGCACCATCATTCCCAAAAACCAATAACTGATCACCATTGTTCCCAAAAATTAATCACTGATCAGCATTATTTCCAAAAATGTATCAATTATGTTCATTCTCCAAAACTAATAAATCATTATCATCATCATTATTCCCAAAAAAATAACTAATGATCACCATCATTCCCAAGAACTAATCACTGATCACTATCAAAAGTTAATCACTGATCACCATTGTTCCCAAAAAACTAATCTCTGATCATCATTCCCAAAATACTACTAATTAGTATTCACCATCATTCCCAAAAACTAATCACTAATCACCATTATTCCCAAAAACTAATCACTGATCACTATCAAAAACTAATCACTGATCACCGTTGTTCCCAAAAAACTAATCTCTGATCATCATTCCCAAAATACTACTAATTAGTTATCACCATCATTCCCAAAAGCTAATCACTAATCACCATCATTCCCAAAAACTAATCACTGCTCACGATTGTTCCCAAAAAACTAATCGCTGGTCATCGTTCTTAAAAAATTATTCACTAATTACCATAATTCCCAAAAAAACTAATCACCAATCACCAGTCCCAAGAAACCTAATCACTGATCACCATCATTCTCAAGAAACCTAATCACTGATCACTATCTTTCCCAAAAACTAATCACAGATCACCAATGTCCATTACCAAGGTCTATCAATTCAATAAAATTTTAATGTAATTTTTTTTCATGTGTGATTTCAGTTCATTTCTCAATTGTTTGCATGTGAGTTAAAGTTGTTTATGGGGTGTGTTCTGGCAATATACATACAGTACACATACATATAGTAGTAACTTTCTTTGTGAGATTCTACACAGCGTGGATGCGAGAGGACTCGGAGACACGTCCCTGGACACGTGCACACACATTGATTTATGGTTTATCTGTATTAGAGGATTACTTTTTATGAGGTGTGTTAGCGCTCTTTCAACAGCCCTCTTCTTTTTGCCGTGTTTTAATGAGGGACGAAAGGTTGACGTGATATTTGTCTTTAAGTACAGAGAGGCAGCCTGCAGGTCAGAAGTGCTGTCGTTTAATGACCACTCGTCTTCTGAGGACCAACCACACAGTGAATAATCCTGCTGTAATTAGTTCTTGTAGTGGATATGTACTGCTTTAATCTGGATTCTCCTGGGCTTCCTGCTATATCCTGCTCCCTAAAGACAGACAGACAGAGAAAGAGAGAGAGAGAGAAAGAGAGAGAAAAGTAAGAGAGAGAGAGAGAGAGAGAGAAAGAGAGAGAAAAGTAAGAGAGAGAGAGAGAGACAGAGAGAGAGAGAGGATATGAAAGCACATGAGAGAAAATCCTTGTTGCTTATACTGTCAGTAGTCAGTACTGTCTCTCTTTCTTACATTCACTCTTTCTCTCTCCCTCCCTCTCTCTCTCTCTCTCCCTCTCTCTCTCATTCATCTCACATGTTCACACCCTTTCTGCAAACTCGGCGAATGTGAGAATCTCACACAGTACACACACGTACACTCGCAGCTGTGTTTGCATTTATTACCATATGCTTGATTTAATTATGACCATCAGCTTCCCTCTGTTTGTCTTTGTTGATGTTAGGCTTCTTAAAGGTCTTTAAGCCTAGAAGAACCCAGCTGCGGTGTCAAGCACCTTATCTATACATCATTCTTAAATAAATTATCCAACGCAACGCAGTTTGTTTTAGATTCTCGGATTGTCGCGTATAAAATAATCACGTAATTTGATCTTGTTTAAAAAATATTGAGTTCATAGTTTAACTTGTGTAAGAAATGCAGCACAATCAGGAGGTTATATGAGTTGATCATATTTTGGTTTGAGGCCATTAAGAAAAATAACACTTTAGGATGTGCTGTTCTAGGAAACGGATTAGTGACGTGATGGTGCAACGCGAGTTGTCACGTATTTCCCTCTCGATAGCCGTAGCGCTGCGGGGTTCCTGTCTGTGACGTGTGTTTTGTTTTGACTCGTGTCGTGTCTCCGCCCCGTTTAATAACTGGTTGCTGATCTAATGAATTATGATTAGTCTCTATAGATTTCAGTTTGATTAGTGTATTTTAACATGTCTATTTTATGGTGCAAAATATTCCCTCCAGTTTACCCACACAAATCACTGAATCACTTACTGGTTTAGATCATTGTATGTTTCTCAGTTTCTCATTTCCTGTGTTTTCCCCGTAGCCTGTCATAGCAGGATCGTCAATCACCTGACCTACTGTCTGTTTATGGATTTAGATTTTGCCTTCTTGCCTTATCCAGACTTACATTCGTGACTTACATTTATCCAACTTAACAATTGAAGGGGTTAAGGGTGCTCAGGGTGCCTTGCCCAGCAATGGCTGTTTGGTGGCCCAAGGATTCGAACTCATGACCTTCCGATCAGTAGTCCAACAACCTTAACCACTAGGCTACCACATGCTCACAGTCATGAGTCAGTCGAACCGTTGCAGTTCATTAAACCTGTCCGGGTCTCAGTCCGGCGTGAAAGCAATTACCAAAAAAAAGGAAAAAGTAAAGAAAAATATAACATTTTGTCTTTCTCAGTGAACGTTTCTGCCGTCTTGTTTGGAAGAACAAGGCATTCTGGTATAGCAGGTCAATGGCATTATGGAGATCAGAACAGGAAGTGAGGTGACGTTTATGCTTCCGAACTGGACATAGTTCATTTTAGCCCAGTAATCAGTCCATGATCTTTAGCAGTGAGGAAATAAAAAGAGATGCGTTCACGGCTGTTGGCGTCATTATTATTTTAATTTTTAATTTTTTTCCGGTCCCAGTAATATACAGGGAGCTGATTGAGTCGAGTGGATGTTTAATTAAAACAACGACGATTTTAATTGAAGGCCTAAAATGGTTTGGCAATGAATATGATGCTTTGTATTGCATTTAGAGATTTATGTAGATGAATGCATTAATGTAATGGCTTCAAAGTGAATGGGAGAGAGAGAGAGAGAGAGAGAGAGAGAGAGAGAGAGAGAGAGAGAGAGAGAGAGAAAGAGAGAGACCCCCCTTGTCCCTCGTTTAAGTTCATACACAAGCCAGATGGCTGTCTTTTCTTGCATGAGATTAAAAGATGTTTCTAATTCACAGCACTGCATCCTGGGCAAATAGATATCACAAGGCTAAATCAGTTCTCCCCTCAAAGTCACATAGCAGGGAGAAAGAGAAAATAAAAAGCAAGATCTCCACCTCTTCCAGCACACATAGGTGTGAGAGAGGTTCTCCAGACGTGATCAGATGTTCACCGAACTACGCCCGGGAACTTATTGTTCACTTCCTAGAAAAAAAAAGCAGTCAGTGTTAATTGACTGCTCAGGGAGACAACAGCTAGATTGTCTTATTATTAGAAATAAACAGAGCTGTGAGAAAAGTGATGGTAATAATTACTGTCACAATTAAAAAAAGGTATTAATTAAAGCAAAAGAACAACGGAGATAAAAACAGAAGCATCGTGGATGTCAAGTGAGTGTCTCTTTTGGAAGCAGATTAGATTAGGATTATTAGGATACAAACAAATCCTGTTTAATTATATATTTATTTCACAAAGTGAGGAGGTTTATAACGACTATTAGAAGAATTTTTTTTAAAAATCCATTAAAGGAAATTAATCTTTTAAGGTGCTTTAAATAGCGTGAAGTTGATTATATTAGAAATTCGTACGAGCTCTTTCAACACATACCTGTGATTAATCGACACCTTCTGACCAATCAGATTCAAGAACACAGCGGTATAGTAGTTATTAATGCTTTCAGGTTGAAACGAAGGCCATACTGTGTAATTTATCACCTTATTATAAATGATGCTCAGAATGTTGGATCTAATTGCACTTCGTTCGCTCTTGGCTCTCGTTCCCTGAGCAGGTGACGCTGCCTTTTTGTGCAAGTCAACATATGCTAATTCAACCTGTACGCTGTGTATGTTATGCTAATATGGGTTTCACAGTAATGAAGATAATACACACTGTGACAGGTGTGTGTGTGTGTTTGTGTGTGTGTGTGTGTGTGTTACATTAACATACATTATGGCGGTGCACATTATCACCTCTTTTCCACATGAGAGCCTGGTACAGTGAGGTGTATTTAATAATCTGTGTTTATCTTTTTTTTTTTTTTTTAGGTTTTGTCAAAAAGACTTACCATAAATCTGTTATTTTACAGATCAAAGCTTATTCTTTTGTGGGTTTGTTTATGCATCAGAAGCATAACCATAACTATGTGAGGCTGTGACCTTCAAGATTCTGAAGCTTGTGGCCTGAATAGTGTACAATACGATAATTATTAATGAACCTGAAGAATCTGAAAATCTGCGGCTGAAACTATTCGTTTTTTTTTTCTCTTTGCCTTAACATGAAGCACAAAGCTAGCTTGGTCAACTTTCTGAGCTAGTTTAACGTTAATACGTTTCATCAAGCAAGTTAATGTAAAGCTGACTGCGTTATTGTGATTTACTATTAACTATTTACTACCTATCTATTCAGCATTAAGAAATATAACTAGTAGGGCAGTGGTGGTTGACGTAGTTTTGTTGTTTGGAGGATTGGGGTTCAAGACATAACGCCCAAACTTTTGGACCCCTGAGAAAGGCTCTTAACCCTTTAAGCTCCAGGGGTGCTGTATCATGGCTGACCCTGTGGTCTGACCTCAAACTTTGGGTATGCAAAGAAAGAATTTCACTGTGGTGTAATGTGTATGTGACAGAATAAAGGCTTCTATTCTGTTCTAGAAGTTGTGTGGTTTATATACAAGAAATATGTTTGCTAGCAGGAGCCAGTGCAAGCTGGTGAGAACTAGCATTGAATAATAGTAAACAAGTACAAATAGCATGTCAGCTGTATAAAAACAAATGAAAAGCAGAAAACCCTAAAAGAAAAAGAAGCATATTGTAACAAAAAAATAGTATATTTTTGACAAGTTCATCAGTGGCCATTTTTGTGCTGTTGCTACCAAAAAACAAAAGAAGAAGACAAAAGTCGAAGCTAGGATTTTATTAAAAACATGTATTATTCTCTCTCTCTCTCTCTCTCTCTCTCTCTCTCTCTCTCTCTCTCTTACTTTCTCTTAGATGGAATGTGCTCGGCCTCCAGGGGGCGCTGCTGAGTCACTTTGTTGAGCCGGTGTATCTGTACAGTGTGACTGTTGGCAGTGTGACACACACCGGTCACCTCTCCAGAACACTCAGCCAGAGGATGGAGCGTCTCGGCTCACTACCTGCCTGCTACCGTCGTAACCAGCCGCTACTCAGCAGTATGAAAAGCACACACACACACACACACACACACACACACACACACTTTAATACTTAGTGGAAGGTCCTTCCTGCTCCAGAACACCTCAGTTAAACCTGTATGATGATGTGAGGTTCACCAGCTCCTCAGTTATTCCCAGATATCATACAAGCAGGAGCAGCGTAGCATGCTAGGCATATGCTAATCTGCAAGACGTCAATGCCAAAACATAGCTTTTATTTTGTTTGTTTTAAATTTACACAGATAAACCCTCACCCTCCTTCTAATACATTTTTTTTTTCAACACCCTCTCCATATCGTAAGCAGATTCATCTCAGGTTGCAGCTTCGCAGGTCACAACTTTCCACCTGTGCTTAATTGCTACCTTTCTGGGGTGTTGATTAGCCAGTTAACACTTGCCTCACATTTTTTTTTTTCAGATTATCCTGTGGTGTATGGGTGTAAAATCAAATCTAATGCAGTGTTAGATTTAAACTCGGAACTCATAAGTTAAAATTTGTTATCTCCTTCTTGAAAAAGACAAAAGAAAAAAAGGTGTAGTTCTGTAGTTTCCTACGTCAGAGTTAATTCTAACTACAGTTTGCTAGCTATTGTGATTTTTAACAACTGTATTAATCACCGATGACATCATTTTTATCCATCTGTTTCTCAGTACATTTATTGTAGTTAAACCTTCACAATATGCTTGAGCTACTGTTAGTATCATTACAGCAGCTATTAACAGTCCTTACCTCACCACAATCAAAATTTTTCCTCTCTTAATATTAATAAGAAATTATAATAAAAATATCAATACAGCTTGCAATCTTACTGAGAAATCAAAAAATTACAAACTTCCTTTAAAAATCGCGTTCATTATTATTTTTTTAGATTACAGTATGCGAAGCGTCCATCCTACGTGTCCCTGTGAACAAGCCGTTACCATAGAAACGATAACGTTTCTTCTTCTAAGTTTACTTTAGTTTAATTTTATTTATATAGCACGCTTAGCAATGGAAACGAGTCAATATTTCTTCCTCATATCGACTCAGGGAGTTTTTCCTCACCACCGTCGCCTCAGGTTTGCTCATTAGGGTTAAATATTAATTTAATTTTAAACTTTTTTTAACATTTTATTGTATATTTTTATACTTCTGTAAAGCTTCTTTTATACAGTGTCCATTTTATACAGTGTCCATTGTCCACTCTCCCAAGTGCTACACGAATAAATTAAAGTGAATGAGCAGGCCAGGCGCATCGGTGGAAAGGAAAAACTCCTTGAGACCGTATGAGAAAGAAACCTTTCAATCTTTTACAAGATTTTGTTCTGCATGAATGAAACTACAGCAAAAAACTGAGTTCTAACATTAAACACCAAAAAATCAGCAGTGCTGAGGTATAATAAAATGTCAGCATTCTTCTTCTTCTATCATTAATATTACGTATTTTAATAAAGGGTGCCAATATTTTTGGCTCTGATTTCAAAGCTGACATACACTCCATATCATCTAAGTCTAATGATAAACAGATTTTTTTATTTATTTATTTTTTTTAAGAAGAGTTTACAGGGTCCGGTTTCTCGTTCACGTTGGATTGACCGAGAAAAAAATCTATGTTCAGAAGCAGAAGGAGAAGAATTTAAGAGGATTAATGGACAGAACCGTGACCTTTCCCAGTTAAACCAACGAAACACACACACACACCCACACACACATGCTGACCCACGTCACCGAACTGTGCTATCGGCTCCGTCCCTCTTCCCCTTAATCAATCTAATCACATGGCTTATCAGCGGGAGAGGAGGAGTTTGCACTTTGCACCTCCGCTTCAGCCTTTTCATGGGATTTGATGAGCTCTTCCTCCATTGTGTTGCCTCTGTTGTTGGGGGGGAAATGGCCTGGTTATTTTAAGCCCCGCTGTCATAAAGAACAGAGGTCTCCAGGAGCAAAGCAGAGCTATTATCACCACCGAGCAAATCGCTTCTTCACTTAATCAATGAGCCTGTCCTTCAGAAACGGGTCACACGTGTGCTGCGCTTTCTGCTGTGTAACACTGACAATACTGCTAACAGTTAGAAAGAAATATAAAATATAAATATATAATGTCTCTGTACATGGAAAAATTATATATATGGCTTTTGTTTAAAACAATTTACAAGATCAATAATTTGCAACAATTACAACAATTTGCAAATCATCAGCAAGCAGAATCAACACATTTAACAATAAAAGCAAGCAGAATCAACACATTTAACAATAAAAGCAAGCAGAATCAACACATTTAACAATAAAAGCAAGCAGAATCAACACATTTAACAATAAAAGCAAGCAGAATCAACACATTTAACAATAAAAGCAAGCAGAATCAACACATTTAACAATAAAAGCAAGCAGAATCAACACATTTAACAATAAAAGCAAGCAGAATCAACACATTTAACAATAAAAGCAAGCAGAATCAACACATTTAACAATAAAAGCAAGCAGAATCAACACATTTAACAAAAGCTCAAAGTTTTCATGCTGAACGACAAGGTGACAAAATGTAAAACAAAGTTGTAAAAAATGGACAGGTATATTACATACATTTATACCACAGTGCTGCTAAATTCTCAAATCTGATTGGTCAGAATAATTTGAATAATTTTCAAAGCGATACTGCTTTATAAAGACCTGAACGAGTCGAGACACTCCGATCTTAGTCACATTAGCCTTCTGGTTAAAAAAACCTAGCATCAGAATACAACGGTTTGGTTTTCTAAAGAAAATCTGATTCAGAAAAGTACTCACAAACATGTTGTATACAAACACACTTTTTGTGTTTATCAGATTATTTAGTACTACAAATACACCTCATGTTTATCAGATTATGGAGTACATGTAAACACACATCTGGTAGTTAACAGATTATTTTGTACATGTAAACACATATCTGGTAGTTAACAGATTATTTTGTACATGTAAACACATATCTGGTAGTTAACAGATTATGGTGTACATGTACAGTAAACACACAATTGTTGTTATCAGATCAGAATCAGGTTTATTGGCAGGTACTGTAGGGTTTCCATGTACAGGAATATGTCTAGGTATGTTGATGCATAGTAATAACAAAGAAGCAGCATAAATATAAGAACAAAGGTTATAAATAGAAAAAAATGTCTATAAGTATAAAGATTTACTATATATATATATATATATATATATATATATATATATATATATATATATATATATATATATATATATTTATCGTCACTGTCAGGCGGAATCCTCATATATCCAAAACCGTTATTTTTCAGGAAATTAAAAAAACGCCGTACCTTATCTGCAGTGCACAGGGTTTAGTCCGCGTTGCAGTGGATTGTCTTGCGCTAAATTCCTGTCCTCAGACGAGCACCAGAACTAGCGGGGGTCAAGATTTTTTTTTCTTTGAGCCCAGTGTTTTGAAGACAGTGTTTTCGTTGCGACTCTTCTTGAGGAGAAATATGCCGTGAAGCTCTCACACGGAGTGAGGAAGAGGTGGACAGTTGAAGTGTCAAATGGAGTTATGAGATTTGCGCTCAAGATATTTTCAAGACTTTAGATTGGTTAATAACTTGTAAAAATAACAGACCCACGTGGGGACTGACCAATAGCATCGATATGTGAAAAAATATGAAATTGACAAAATTTGGACATATGAGGTTTCCGCCCGACAGCGACGATATATATATATATATATATAATATATCATATAGGTCATATTTTTTCACATATCGATGCTATTGGTCAGTCCCCACGTGGGTCTGTTATTTTTACAAATACATATAAATATTTGAGGGAAATAAAAATAGCAACACTAATACATTTATGCAGGATGTGCAAAGGTGCCAGTGCAAATGTCTAATAAAAATGTTACATACATTGCATCTGAAAAATGAACTGTAGCTACATTAGTGCAGGATATACAAAAGTGGACCAGAGCAAATGCTCACAGTTTGATGTAGGAAGGTGCATTTGAAGAGTCAGAGTAGTGTGTGCTAATGTAATGCATATGAACAGTGGGTGGGGTTGTTTCTTACTGTCCAAGGTGGTGATTAATAAGACCATGCTGGGTCCTGGATATCATTGATGATATTGTTGATCGATTATCACTCGTTTACTAGGTTACAGACTTAGGATACCATCAACCTAAAACTTGTTTTTTTTGTTTTTTTTTAAATACACACATACAACAAATAGGGAAAAGGGCTAGATGAAGTGTTTCAGGAACAGGTAGGTCTTCTACAGTTGTTTGAAGATAGCCAATGACTCAGCTGTTCGTAGATCTAGAGGAAGTTCATTCCACCATCCTGGTGCCAGAATAGAAAAGAGTCTTGATGTATACTTACATCTTACCCTGAGAGATGGTGGGACCAGTCGAGCAGTGCTGGTCGCTCTGAGGGTGCGAGATGCAGGGCAAGGAGTGATAAGGGCTTTGAGGTGAGAGGGAGATGGTCCATTTTTTATGTTTTGAATCTGATGCGTTTGGCTACAGGAGCCAGTGGAGGAGCACGGCAGTGGGGTGGTGTGTGAGAACTTAGGCAGGTTGAAAACAAGCCCTGCAGCTGCATTTTAGATCATTGCGTTCATAGGTAGACCAGCCAGCAGTGAGTTACAATTGTCCAGTCTACCTGAGCAGCCTGTGTGGATGAAAATGGCCAAATAATTAAAATGTTGTAGAGAAGGAACTGACATGAGCAAGTGACATTAGCAACATGCAAGGAAAAGGACAGTTGATTGTCCATGTTTACCCCAAGGTTGCGAGCTGCGACTGAAGTGGAGATCGGATCTTTGTGTAGACATATTGCAAGATCTTGACCTGGGGATGAATCACCTGGTGATCAGCAGTTCAGTTTAGCTGGGATTGAGCTTCAGATGATGAGCCGTCATCCACGATGATATGTCTGACAGACATGCTGAGATCCGGGCAAAAGCCGTGGTCTCTGAGGGTGGGAAAGAGAAGATAAGTCGAGTATCATCAGCATAGCAGTGGTAACTAGTTACTGATGTCTGATGGATGCAGAGCAGATTACTTCAGGATGGGAATAACTCTTGCTTTCTTGAAGGTAGTTGGCTTATTTATTTAAAAAATTAGCTCAATAAAAGTGAAATAACAGTTAGCAGAACTCGTCACCATAAAGGACGAGTCCCAGAACGATGAGCAGCAGAGGAATTGATCAGGATTTCATAGAGGAAGAAAATCAATTAGAGATCTATTAGAGAAATACAAGGGAGTCAATGAGGGAAGCAAAAGGAGGCATGAAGGCATGAATGAAGTGAGGGAGAAAAAAAGGGGCAGACAAACAGAAAGAAAGAAAGAAAGAAAGAAAGAAAGAAAGAAAGAAAGAAAAGCACAGACACAGAGTGAGTCTATTACTGCATGGAAAAAGCAATAAGAGACAGGATCGTTGTCCTGGTGGCAGACGATTCATTGCGAATGTTCGTAGTAGAGTGGAGAAAAGAAAGAATTGAATTCACACATGCAAGGAGAGAGAGAGTGTGGGAGATTATTCCTCCTCCAGCATGCCCGTTCGTTCTGTTTGTCAGCATTACATTGTGCGCTCCTCTCTCGACTTGTTTGCTTTCTGATTGAAATGCATGCCCGAGGAGATGCCTGAGGTTTACAGCGTCAAACGTTTGATAAAAAGCTTTAGTACCAAGACATGGCACGAGAACCTGTAGTCTACCAAGTCGTCAAGACGACGCGTTATACATGTCAGCAGCTTCTACATTGAATGCTCACAAACACGTTTCACAGGTTTGTGTCGGTGTAAGAAAAGCGTTGTCAGGTCGGAGCTGAGAAATCGCTATCAGGCGCTAATGTGTGGTCAAACTGCGCTCGTGCTCAGAATGAGTGCTATGCTAATTGATGTGGCAAATATGTTTTGATTGAGGATTGAGAGAGGTCTTTTGTGGCTGCGACTGATGTTTACCGCACAGACACCACATTAGACTAAGCTAATGGAACACTCAAGCACTCAATGGCAATTAAGCAGGTTAAGTGAGTTGCCGGTCTCGCTAGCATAGTGCTCTAATGCGCTTTCTCCTCTCAGAACACGGCCTCTTTTTGTCCATATACATGTTCTTATGCTCTCTCTCTCTCTCTCTCTCTCTCTCTCTCTCTCTCTCTCTCTCTCTCTCTCGCTCAATAGTCAGTCAACAGGATTCAGTATATCATCAATAACTCACTTTTGGACCTGCTGTTATAGAGAAATAATCAACAACATTATGGTGTGATGTTCAGCAGCGTTAATGTTCCTGCCCAAGACATGATTATTTTCCTATAACAGCACAAGTCTTTAATTTCTCTCATATAACAGTAATACTGTCGTATTTCCTTAAAAAGATCAAACTTTTTATATGTTATTTAATGTTAAGTTAATTCCTGTTCTCACTTAATTATCACCATCATACTGTAGCAATTGCAGTCATTCCTTCACCAGCATCTTTTTTATTCTTTCTTGAATTTAATAAGATAAAGATAAAAACTCTAGCTTGTCATGTTCACATAAACTGTGGGATGTGATAGCCTAGTGGTTAAGGTGTTGGACTATCGACTGGAAGGTTATGAGTTTGAACCCTACATCCACCAATCTGCTACTGCTGGGACCCTGAGAAAGGCCCTTAACCCTTAGTTGTATAGAATGTAAGTCACTCTGGATAAAAGTACAAGATCAAGTTTTTTTGGCCACAACAAAATCACAAAAAAGCAAGGATCATTTGCATGCTAATTAATTCAAATGAGTTGAAGTGACGAAATTGTATGTTAAATTAAATGAAATGAAATGCTCTGTGGTGTTAATAAATTGTCACAGTATTTTATTCATTCATTCATTCATCTTCTACCGCTTATCCGAACTACCTCAGGTCACGGGGAGCCTGTGCCTATCTCAGGCGTCATCGGGCATCAATGCAGGATACACCCTGGACGGAGTGCCAACCCATCACAGGGCACACACACACACACACACTCATTCACACACTACGGACAATTTTCCAGAGATGCCAATCAACCTACCATGCATGTCTTTGGACCAGGGGAGGAAACCAGAGTACCCGGAGGAAACCCCCGAGGAACGGGGAGAACATGCAAACTCCACACACACAAGGTGGAGGCGGGAATCGAACCCCCAACCCTGGAGGTGTGAGGCGAACGTGCTAACCACTAAGCCACCGTGCCCCCCTTCACAGTATTGTAACACTCATTAAAAAAAACAGTCTAATGTTTTAAAAATCTGTGAATTTTTTCCTACGGAAAGATCGAGAAGCTAATTTTCCTCCAAATGAAATTAGTAGCCTCATAAATTGCTACAGAAATACGTATAGTAAAAAAAAAAATCCTGAGAACTCTGTAATAATAAAAAAGTGGGTAAAGTTGCATGAGGTGCGACCCCGGGGTTGAGGAGGTATGGTGTTTCTGCGTGAAGTCGATATTCGTACAGTACACTAATGGAGAAAATCTGTAAGGAACATGACCTTTGTTTAGCTGAGAATGTGCTGTAGTGCGCATGCAGTTATACTCGGTACTGTATTAATGTCCACTTGGTGGTATTAAGATTTCTTCTGCTGCTGTGTGTGATGACTGATCACTGTGTGTGTGTGTGTGTAATAGGTCTGAGCAGCAGTGAGTGTTGGCAGCAGCTCAAGGCATCGTGCTTGAGTGTGAACTGGACTGCAGGAGATGAGCAGCTGGAGGTGATCAACGCCTCCATGGGCAAACGAAGAGACTGTGGAGCTCCATCACGACTCTGTAAACGTGCACTTTTCACACGCTGGAACAGAGTCTACCGCAAAGTAAGAGCTGCTCCAACACACACACACACACACACACACACACACACACACACACACGCACACACACACTGAATCTTTTGCTGATATTTGGTGATAATATGAAACTAAGAAGATGTGCAGATTCTGTCAGCCTTAATAGAGAAAGGAAACTCTTTACGTCACACAATTTTGTTTCGTAATACATCAAAAGCTTTTTATTTGTCCTTCACTCATTCAAAACATAACGAGAGCGAACGCAACATCAGCAAAATATTTATCCGCTTCAGGTGGTGATGAAGAGCAAACAGACACAAGAAAGAAAGAATAGATTATCATTCAGAATGTAAAAAATATAACGAACATAAATATAATATTTATTATGTAATATAATATATTATGTAATAATAAAATGACTTTTTTTAAAATATTTTTTCTTTCTTTTTCTAGACTGAATACAAGACTACAACAATATGTAAAAAAAAAAAAAAAAAGCTAAAAGAACCCCACCCCCCCCACCCCTATAGCCCCACCCCTATAGCCCCACCCCTATAGCCCCACCCCTATAGCCCCACCCCTATAGCCCCACCCCTTTCCCAGTGTTGATATTTGCATACCGGAGGCTCACACAATGTATCATGGAAGATTGGAAATAAAATAATAATAATAATAATTAATTAATAAGTAAATAAATACCCCTCCTTTCACTGCTTCCCTTCCTTCATCCCCCTTTCATTGTTTTCCTTCCAACCCTCATCTCTTCTTTCACTGGTTCCCTTCCTTCCTTCTTTCATTCCTTCATTCCTTGCTTCCTTCCTTTCTTCTTTCTTTGCTTCCTTCCATCCTTTCTATTTTCCTTCTTTGCTTCCTTTCTCCCTTCCATCATCCCTACTTGCTTTCCTTCCTTCCTTCCTTCCTTCCTTCCATCCTTCCTTCCTTCATCCCTCCTTCCTTCCTTCCTTCCTTCCTTCCTTCCTTCCTTCCTTCCTTCCTTCCTTCCTTCCTTCCTTCCTTCCTTCATCCTTCCTTCCTTCCTTCATCCTTCCTTCCTTCCTTCCTTCCTTCCTTCATCCTTCCTTCCTTCCTTCCTTCCTTCATCCTTCCTTCCTTCCTTCCTTCCTTCCTTCCTTCCTTCCTTCCTTCATCCTTCCTTCCTTCCTTCCTTCCTTCCTTCCTTCCTTCATCCTTCCTTTCTTCCTTCCTTCCTTCCTTCCTTCCTTCCTTCATCCTTCCTTCCTTCCTTCCTTCCTTCATCCTTCCTTCCTTCCTTCCTTCCTTCCTTCCTTCATCCTTCCTTCCTTCCTTCCTTCCTTCCTTCCTTCCTTCCTTCCTTCCTTCCTTCATCCCTCCTTCCTTCCTTCCTTCCTTCCTTCCTTCCTTCCTTCCTTCATCCTTCCTTTCTTCTTTCCTTCCTTCATCCTTCCTACCTTCCTTCCTTCCTTCCTACCTTCCTTCCTTCCTTCCTTCCTTCCATCCATCCATCCATCCATCCATCCAGATTCGAGTTTTATTGTCATGTGCACAGTTAAAAGACAATGGTTTAGACCATACAGTGACATTCTTACTTTGTACGTCTTTCTTTCAAAAAGAAAAGTATTAAAAATCCCCCCAGTTTACAGAGTAAGACTTAAGTAAGTGCTCAGTGTGTTGTGTGGTATCAGTCAGTGGGGGTTATGGGGTGTGAGGTAGTGGTGTTCATCCCTCCTCTCTTTGCTTCCCTTCCACTCTCTCTGTACAGGATGTGAACTCTTCATCTCTGAACTCTTTTTTCTTGGTTCTTAAGAACGAATCCAAACGTCTGCTGTGATGTTTTTTTTTTCACTCCGTAAAGTTCCAGTCGTTTTTTAAACCCTTACACGTCACACCGTCAGCGCCGACATATTGCCTTAACATCAACGCTCTCGTAAATTTGGAGGTTTGGTATTTTTTATGATCTCTAACCATAACTTAAACCGAAACAGTATGAAGTCTGAGTTTTTACCGAAAACAAGTCAGGATGTTTGTAATGAGTTTCACTTTGTGAGAAAAACAGAAAAGCACACGGCCTCATCATGGTAGTGTACAGAAGAGCTCCGGCTGCTCTACCAAATGGTGGCAGTTAAAGTCTAATGACTGTAGAGCTGGTAATCATCGTGAAAAGCACTTGAGCAGCCTCCCATGGCAAACGCTCGGTGAGCACAGTGAGAGACGCACGAGCACACACGCTAATCTCCCAAGAAACTTTACTTTTCTCCATGCCTCTTCTTCATCTGCTGCACCTCTCTATCTCCTATCTGTGTCTGTGTGTGTGTGTGTGTGTGTGTGTTTGAGAGAGACAAAGAAAATGCACCAAAAATCTCACAGAATGTTCAATTGCTTGTGAAATTTAAATGGGGAGATTACACAGCTGTTGAAGTTCCCGCTTTGTGCCGGCTCATTCGTTTTTGTTTTGCTCTCTCACTCTCACTCAACTTCTTTTTTCCGCAGCTGGCAGCGAGCGCTCCGGGTTTGAGCACCGACCCGCTGACGTACGGCGAGGCCAAGCAGGCGGCAGCATCCTACCAGACCGCGAAGGACCAGTGGGTGCGAGCGCTGAGGGAAGCCGGGTTAGGGACCTGGGTCCGAAAACCGGCGGAACAAGAGCACTTCCTGCTGACGCCATGAACGACGTGACAAAGTGACACAGACAAAATACCTCGCTGTACCTAAAGAGCGAGAGATTGAGAACGAACATGAACGTAAATGTAAAGACTTAGTATCCCTGATTGTGAAGAGGAGGAAAAAAAAAAGGGTTTCGGAAACGACAATTCATTTTCACCTTCGTTCGTCCGCTTTCTCTATTCACCTACAGCTGTCACACTCCACTAAATGTGTGTGTGTGGTGTGTGTTAACCTTTGGCAAAGTGAAAGGCAGCATCCATGTTGTCATCACTGGCCTGTTTCCGGATGCTCGGCCCCTGTAGAGTTCTTCGCACACCGTCCAATTAAAGGCGCTGTCAGAATGATGTGCCCCTCCTCTCTCTCTCTCTCTCACACACACACACACACACACACACACACACACACACATATATACAAACCTTACCTTCTTTTTTTTCCCCTTCATCAAGCACACAAGCTCTCCTGCTCTCACCTCCAACAGAAAAAAGAGCAGGAGGGTGGTTTGACATTGCAGCGACAGGTTAATTCAAGCCCTTTTGTGTGCAGCGCAGGGAATATAAAGAGACGAGTGGAGGAAATAGTGACAAGCTAACATAAATGGTGCCATTAAAGCACGGCAGGTCTGTACAGAGCGCTCGAGCTGCTACACCGCGTCGCTTTAATACCTCTCCGCTCATGACATGTCCTTGTTTTTTTTTTTTTCATTTATGTTGCTTTACTGTGTATTTACTAAAGGCACACGGCAGGAGCGCTGACCCACGCTAAAAGGGAAAAGGGGAGAATCGGACACAGAGGAACGCTGTGGAGGAGAAATTCTATTTGTTGGTGTGAAGTATACAGTATGGCATTATTGTTATTGGGCAAATCCCCATTCATGAAGAATAAAGTAGGTATTGAGAAGAGAAGAGAGATGCAGGCGGATAGCCGTAGCCTTTATTATTACACACTGGGGTTTTGCCACACGATATTTTTGCCACATGAGGTTTAATTATTATTACTACACAGTCGTATATTTTATTTATTTATTTATTTATTTAGAATGCTGTTACTACCTAGTCATGAGCTCAGCGTTTTTATCAGGCGACGCACAATATCAGAGGACCAAAGGTAGACAAGATTTTAAAAAAATCCTCCTTTAAGACTAATTTTAATTAAATAACGTAGTCATTTTAGGGTAAATAAAATCATTACAATAAGACATGAATCTGAGATTTTGTTTGAAACTAAAATGTTCCATTTCATGTATTCAGGAAGGAAGAAAAAAAAAATAATTAAAAATAATATTAAAATTCAAGTCAGATGGTAAAAACTTAAAATCAATTAATAAACGTTGGGGAAAAAAAAGCAATCAATAAATACCGATTTTGGTTTAAGATTCCAGCAGCCTGTTTTATAACAGGACATAAATATGATTATATATATATATATATATATATATATATATATATATATATATATATATATATATATATATATATATAATCTTACAAATCTTACTTCTCTGTGTCATTTTGAGAGAAGATAAATAAAACTGAAAATAAAAATGTCTCCTTATTAGAGGAAAATATCAACACATGACAAATACAATTCTAAAACTCAAATGTTAAAATCACAGGGGGAAAAAAACAGGGAAAAAATGTATAAATAAATACTAAAATTAGTCTAAATATCACCTTTTAAAAAAAATCTGAAATTTCTGCTTCATATTAAATGAAGGAAATTAAATCATATTTATAAAATTATTATATAGAGTTTTTCAAGTCCAAAAATTTTATTTTGTGGGAAAAAAAAACACTGATAACGGTCTAAGATGAATTTCTATATGAAATAGAATAAAATAAAATGACATTTTATGTTTTAAAAAATTACAAAATATTAAAAATGTATTATTTCTTATTTAGAATAATGGTTTGTGTTATCATTCGAACTGTAGAACTTTATTATAAAACATCAAATATTAAAACACACATCGTGTGTACAAAATTTTTAAAGATGATTAAATGTCTATTTTCTTTGCTATTTTGAACCTTTTTGTCATTGACGATACATATATTGATATGAATTGATGTAAATAAATAAAAAATCAATTTATATATTAGCTGTTTGATCATAAGATCACATGTCAATCGAACTAAGTGGGTGGGATCAGCTCTTACAATTTATTTACGATAAAGCTAATAAAGAAAACAAATATTAAAATTAAATTTTCAACATTTCATTTCTACTTTCATCCTTTGGAGTCTGATAAATAACGAAAGCCTGATGATTTCTTGTCTATTTCAGATTTTGAGTTTGGATTTGAGATGAAGCAGAGTTTCTAAACGTGTCCTAGCTGTAAGAGCGACACCTAGTGGTGGTTCTACGAACATACCCTCAGTCCTGTGGGTGTTGGGATTTGTAAATGAGCCCTCTGAGCTGTGCATGATCACTTCTCTTTGCCCCCCAATATCAGTGTATTTTCCTGAATCTGTGATTAACTGTAGACTGATATGTAATAGGCTGATGCAGTAGATTAGGATGGAGAGTCTCGTCCTCCATCACGGTCTTCCCCGGTCTTTTAAAACCTTGTGCTAATCCACGTAGAAGCTACGATAACGAGCGACGATCCACATCATCCCTGCTGTATCCACACTCCTTTTTTATCCTTCGCTACTCACAGATTTCCTCCAGAAAGTCCAAACCGATTGTCTTGTTTTTTTTTGCTCTTAATTCCCCTACACAGGTTACATCCACATCAACGGTTCGTCAATGAAAAAATCACGAAAGTCAGTAGTAGGCATGTGACCGATCGGCAATATTGTAATATTCTCTGTATATTTTGTAAACTTTGTAAAAACAATGAGGTAAAAAATGACAAAAAAAAATATTGAGGCATCAAATTAAAATGTATATTTAAATCTGCAATTATTATGCTGCTAAGATCTGTACATTGCACTTGAGTTGTACCTTAAAAGTGAATGTTTATGTGAATAAACTAAGCATAAAAAAAAACTCAAGAAACATTTCTGTCTTCATGCAGGTTCAGACGATTAAAATGTTGTGGAGCTGCTTGGATGAATATTCATGTTAACACCCACTGAATGTACATACGGTGAATGGTTTTTACTTTAACACCGGAGTTGATTTGAAACATTTCTGCTTTTATAACATTATAGTCAACTTGGTGGGCAGAAGATTTTCAGTCTGAGGATTTTTACAGGAAGAAGTTTGGACGTTTGAGCGTAGTATAGACTTGACCAAAACTTTAGAAGGAACAAAAATCAGGTGAAAATCTGAGGGATATAAATGCATATATTATTAATATACGCATATACGCACATACATGCGTTTATTTTCAGACTGCTGATGAGAAAGTTACATTTTTATTAAGAAAGTTAAAACCACACACGGTACAAAAGCAATAAAACACTTCAGGGTGTGCGGTTAAATGCTCATGGTACATGACACGTAACCAGGAGGCATGGCTGACTGACACTGGAGACTCCTTCCATGAGAAACTCACCGTATCAAACATTTCACAGACTTCATTCTGTGTATGTGGAGCGTCCCAGTAAAGATGTTACTATTAAAATAATAATGAATGATAATGAAAATTCATCAAAACCTTCTGACCAATGAGAATCAAGAATACAACCTTCATCAGTGATGACGATCACGTGGCCTCTGTGTGTGTGTGTCAGTACCAGTGAAAGAGGCGTGGCCTCTGTGTATGTGCATCAGTATCAGTGAAGGGGGCGTGGCTTCTGTATCAGTGCCATAGAAGGGGGCGTGGCCTGTGTGTGTCAGTATCAGTGAAGGAGGCGTGGTTTCTGTATCAGTGCCATAGAAGGGGGCGTAACTTGTGTGTGTGTGTCAGTACCAGTGAAGGAGGCGTGGCTTCTGTGTGTGTATCAGTATCAGTGAAGGAGACGTGGCCTCTGTGTGTGTGCATCAGTATCAGTGAAGGGGGCGTGGCCTCAGTGTGTATCAGTAACAGTGAAGAAGGTGTGGCTTCTGTATCAGTGCCATAGAAGGGGGCGTGCCCTGTGTGTGAGTGTCAGTATCAGTGATGGAGGCGTGGTCTCTGTGTGTGTATCAGTACCGGTTATGGGGGCGTGGCCTCTGTGTGTGTATCAGTACCAGTGAAGGAGGCGTGGCTTCTGTGTGTGTATATCAGTATCAGTGAAGGAGGCGTGGCTTCTGTGTGTGTATCAGTATCAATGAAGGGGGCGTGGTCTCTGTATGTGTATCAGTACTAGTGAAGGGGCGTGGCCTATGTGTGTGTATCAGTATCAGTGTAGGAGGTGTGGTCTCTGTGTGTGTCAGTACCAGTGAAGGAGGCGTGGCCTCTGTATCAGTGCCATAGAAGGGGGCGTGCCCTTTTTGTGTGTGTGTGTGTGTCAGTACCAGTGAAGGAGGTGTGGTTTCTGTGTGTATCAGTATCAATGAAGGGGTGTGACCTCTGTGTGTATCAGTACCAGGGAAGGGGGCGTGGTCTGTGTGTGTATCAGTGAAGGAGGCGTGGCCTCTGTGTGTGTATCAGTATCAGTGAAGGAGGCGTGGCCTCTGTGTGTGTATCAGTACCAGTGAAGGAAGCATGGCCTCTGTGTGTGTATCAGTACCAGGGAAGGGGGCGTGGCCTCTGTGTGTGTATCAGTATCTGTGAAGGAGGCGTGGCCTCTGTGTGTGTATCAGTACCAGGGAAGGGGGCGTGGCCTCTGTGTGTGTATCAGTACCAGTGAAGGAAGCGTGGCCTCTGTGTGTGTATCAGTATCAGGGAAGGGGGCGTGGCCTCTGTGTGTGTATCAGTATCAGGGAAGGGGGCGTGGCCTCTGTGTGTGTATCAGTATCAGTGAAGGAGGCGTGGCCTCTGTGTGTGTATCAGTATCAGTGAAGGAGGCGTGGCCTCTGTGTGTGTATCAGTACCAGGGAAGGGGGCGTGGCCTCTGTGTGTGTATCAGTATCAGTGAAGGAGGCGTGGCCTCTGTGTGTGTATCAGTATCAGTGAAGGAGGCGTGGCCTCTGTGTGTGTATCAGTACCAGTGAAGGAAGCGTGGTCTCTTTAATTCAGAGCAGTAATCAAGTACATTTAACAGTTTTAATGCAACACAAATGTCTGAGAAAGTCACACAGTGTTCACCTTCTGACAATGACGTTTATTTACACGTTGTAGTCATGTGGTACAGATGTGTTTGAATGTAACACATTATCTCTAGGTTCACTATACACATTTCCACCATCACAGCATTCATACATTATTATAGTTTCTATTCAGACGTCTCAGATACACTATAGCTGTGCGGTGGGTTTATGAAAACACTCCAAATTCCAGAGCACATCCACACGATGGTGTGTGAAACGTCTAGTCCAACATCAATAATAATTTAGTCTCTGGTGACGGCTCTTGTCCTACAGCATTATATAAGACATCAGTACACTGGATCTAACGCGATGTTTAGCCTCCTGTCCAACAGGGGATAAGAATCGTGCCAAATTAAACATGACACATACATCGTTTAACTTTATTCATAAAAAAAAAAATACGCCATTAACACGTTCACATTTTATATTTTTCACTTCGGAAGATCAAATTACACAGCGATCACAACAGCATTTTATTTTTAGATCTGACAGACAGCGAGATTTTTCATGCAGAATGAATAAAGCAATACTGTTCTTTAACAGAAAGTGTGTGTGTGTGTGTGTGTGTGTGTGTGTGTGGGTCTTTTTTTTTTAAATGACTATATTCTATACAGCACATTGTATTGTGTGCAATAAAAATCTCTGTACAACCAGCACAGGAAAGGAACAAGATACTAAAGAGCGTAATGCTGAAGTGTGACTTAACAGCGCAGGAGCTAAAGCTGTGTGTGGAGGAAGCTAAAAACAAGGATTTGAAGCGTGTTAGCATGTAGCAATGTTATATTATTATATCAGAAATATCGTTCTTGATTTCGTCAAACCTTGCAAGAAAAAAAATAGGACTGTCAGAATTTTCTAGAACTTAACGTAAGTATTTGAGACATTCAGGTGAATACGGGTGGGTGAAACGGCATAAAATTCAATTGTAGACATTTTTTTTTATTTGATTAAAGTTAAAAAATATAAATGAAAAAAAAAAAATCAGCTGAGAGATTGATGGAGTCGAATATAACGTAAACGGTAACTTTAATACAACTATAAATAAATAAAAAAGCGCATTACTGTAACAGTGTAAGAAGATTAAAGCACTTGTATGCTGTTAGAGGACAATAATAAAGTTTGTGTTGTGATGCAGCGCATCACGCCGTCCTGTCGTTCGTTATTTTCCTCTAACAGCCTGCCTCGTTTGTATTCGTCGTATTAATCTTCACTCTGAAATCTTCCCGGAAACAAAAAAAATAAAAATAACAGCTAGTAAAGGTTTAAAAGGTTGTCGGCCAATCGGATTCCTGTTGCTAGGCAGATTTAGCGTAGCCGTGTAACATTGATTTTATTATTTATTTTATTTTATTTTAGTCTCTTGTACTAGAGTGTCGAGAATTGTGCGAAAAATTGTATCACGATGCTGCTGTTTATGGTTCACCGGTTGGCATGTTGCCAAATCACCCACCTGAATACCTGAAGGAGGAACTGAAGCAAATCTCTCACACTGACTATACGACGGTCCACCTGACTGATGTGAGTCAGCGTTAAACTGTGTGTGATTGTCATGTTAGCAGTGTGTGTGGTTCATATTGATGTGTGTGTTGTCATCATTCACACACACACACACACACACACACACACACTTGGGGTTCAAGAAATCAATACACCAATGTGTGGTTTACTGTGCTTTCTCAAGCATTGTGTAGGTATGAAGGATTAGTGTGTGTTTGTGTGTGTGTGTGTGTGTGTGTGTTCACTTGTCCTGCAGCAGTGCTGGAATGTTGATGTTCCAGCCGATGGCCTGCCGATCGAAGCCACATGTGAACAGGTTACACGCCTGGTTCTCTTCGTTCCACACTGAGCAGCACACCATGCGCCGATGACCCTAGACACACACACACACACACACACACACACACACACAAGGTTAGGAAAAGCACAAGGCACATACTGTAAACACACATTTATGCTACACAAACACTTTTATGCTTGACAAATACCTAAAAACTGGATTAAACACAAACACGCATTTATGCTACACAAATAAACCATAATTCTACACACACTTTTCTACACAAACAATTCATAAAGGTACACAAACATATGTACTTACACAAAAACAACAAACACACAAATTGTAACAGAATATGTTACACAATGCAACACAAAGAATATATGCGTTTATATACCCCTTGAAGCCACACACACCCCTTTGCAACACAAATAGACCTTAAAGCCACACAACTGCACCTTAATGCTACACAAGAAAATATTTGCTACACAAACACACCTTGGTGTTACACATACATATGGAACAGTAATAAATCTAACCGCCATAAAATCACACTTTCTCACTCACACACACACACACACACACACACACACACACATTCATATGCTAGACAAACATCTGATATACTTTAATATCACACAGACACACAAAGACACATACCTGTCTGTTGCTGCGTGGGAGGCGGGCCAGTCGAACCCCGGTCATATCAAACAGCCGGACCTGTCTGTTGTCGTGTGGCAGGGCGATGATCCTCTGGTTCGCTGAGACACTTATCCTACACACCAGGAAGAAAGAGTCACATGAAATCTGAATATTTGACAAAATGAGCGTCTTACACACATTTCCTGATACTAAACTCAGCACGTCGGCTCTGACACCGTCTCAGTGTTACCTGTTTACAGCAGAATCTGTGCGGATGGTTGCTATTGGGGACCTCATGTTCTTCAGGTCCCACACCTTGACAGTACGATCATCGCTGCCAGACACCACGTTGTCTCCCACTGTAAACACAGCTGACGTCACCGTGCTGCAACACACACACACACACACTCACATCAGAATGGCAGTCTCCTTCACTGATACACACACAGAGACCACATCTCCTTCACTGATACTGATACACATACAGACACCACGCCTCCTTCACTGATACACACACACAGAGGCCACGCCTCCTTCACTGATACACACACAGAGGCCACGCCTCCTTCACTGATACTGACACACACACAGAGGCCACGCCTCCTTCACTGATACACACACAGAGACCACGCCTCCTTCACTGATACACACACACACAGAGACCACGCCTCCTTCACTGATACTGATACACACACAGAGGACGTGTTAATATAGGATCAGCTTTCCAGCGCTGGAGAGAACTGAACGTCTTCCGCGTGAAACGGAGATAAACCTTTCATGGTACAACACACAGTACTACAAAAACACATTTGTATTACCATAGTATTACTCATTGTGTTCATTTATTGATAAAAATATCCCCTCGGTCAGCTGCCCCCAACAGGTTCCACCGTAATATTCAGTTGTCTGGGTTATACTTGGGTTATACTTGTCTGGTGTATATGTGGGCGGAGCTATCAATACAGGGGTGGGACCCATTTGGGTTAGGGGCGTGTTTGTTTTGGTGATTTCAAATGTCAACACTGGCTTTCAAACAACGGAGACCGCACCTTTAAAGATGTCTGCCACCTCAGCAGGAGACTTGGTCTTCAGGCTCTTGATTGATCAGCACATTGGTCTGTGGTTGAATCTTTGACACGCTGTCAGAGGTCAGGCTGCATTTCAAATGAAGGTTGGGTTTGCTGGTGTTAATTATGAATTATTAAAAAGATGTGACAAGACTTTTGTCTAAGCAAAGTCTGACCTTTCTGTCCTAATTAAATAATTAAAAATCGAGGCATGATAAGATTTTATTTGGGTAAAATAAGCTTTATCTAGAGGTCTTTGCCTTCATATAAGCCACTTCTGATTCCAAATGATCACCTAGAAGTCAAGTTATTATTTGTTGTTCCTACAACTTGAATAGGCGACAAGACTTTTGTCAGGGAGTGTACAGTAGATCAGGTGAAGTGTCTCCAGTACAAGTCCTGGTGTACGAGCGGTTACCATAACAACAGTAAAGCATCAGGATTTTATTGCATTAACATAATCCTGTGTGATTTGAATAATAATAGTCATAATCAAATACTTGAATATTAATATTAGACAGAACGCACATGACTAGCAAACAATAACATTAAGTGAACAAAGAAATGGTGCAAAAATAGCTGTGATTGGCTCACATCCATCTTTCTATTATAAGATAAGTGAATAAAAGGGTCATTGGAAGCCCTGTAGATTGCATGACCTTTGACTTTTCCTTTATTTGGTTAGCCATGTAGCACCAACAATTTGGATGCTCATTTTTGGGGAAGGCGTCAAGAGAAGGCAAAAGTTCAAACTGACACTGAATAGAGGATTATAAATTCAGTAGGAAACCAGTGCTTCTTCCAAACTTACACACACACACACACACACACACACACAGAGGTCAGCCACACTAATTTAATGGACCGAATATTTCTAATCTACTGTGTCACTCTCCGCTAACATTCTGCCTCCTCTCATCTTCCCTCCTCCCTCCTAGTTGAGTTGGCAGAATTACAAAAGTAGAGAGAGCGAGCGAGAGAGAGAGAGAGAGAGAGAGAGAGAGAGTGAGAGAGAGAGAGAGAAAGATAGTGTGTGTGTGTTCTGTGTTCTGGGAGGTTTCAACTTCATCCTCTGTTCTGCTTCCTGATTTAAATTAGCACAGTCCAGGCTAGTCGGCGCAGTAGCTGCTAGCTTGGCTAATTTGAATTGACATGATATCAAGGTTTAATTAGGGCTAAATTCTGCCACATTAAGGGATCTGGGCCCGAGCTCTGCTGGTGCTAATGGCTGCTCCTGGCATGCTCTGGAGCGGCTCACATCGAACGCGAAGCGTGGAAACACTTTCTGACATTGCGCCGTGCCACGGGAGCAGGCGAGTGGGGGGGAGGGGCGGGGTATCAGAAGGTTGGGGTAATAGATTAAAAGCTTGATTAAAACCCTATTAAAGGTCTGGCGGTATTTTGGTAAATGTTCCGTGTCCCCTGAGAGCCAATGACGAGCAAGGTCAAGTCTCATCAGGAGGGAAGGGGAAAGTTTGTGAGTACGAGGGTGAAGACGAGTCGATTTCACAGCAGTAATAAAGAGATGATAAAGAAATATGGATGAGGTTTATTGTAAACGCTACAGCTTGTCCTCATATCTTTTACTGCTGAAGTTTTCAAAACTCTTCATTGTTTTGGGATGAATGTAGATTTTTTTTTTTTGGCCTCAGAATTATTTTGAGTCTGATATACAAACAGACAGTAAAAAAGACAGAGCTAGCCAGACAGATATACAGACAGACAGACGGACAGACAGATGTAATCATAGTTAGCCAAATATACAGCAGTTAGACAGAAAGACAGCCAGGCAGTCAGACAAACTGTCAGATAGATACACAAACAGAGAGTAATACAAATATACACACAGACAGCCTTGACAGACAGTTATACAGATATATAGACAGACAGATAAACAGACAAACAGACAGACAGAGAGTTATCTATATATATATATATATACAGACACACACAGATAGACAGAGTTGTCCAGATATACAGACAACGTTAACCTGGTATAAAAGACAGACAGACAGACAAACTTCACCAGATATACAGAAAGACAGATAAGAGTTAACCAGATAGACAGATATACAGAGATCCAGACAGACAGATATATAGAGATCCAGACAGACAGATATACAGAGATCCAGACAGACAGATATATAGAGATCCAGACAGACAGATATATAGAGATCCAGACAGACAGATATACAGAGATCCAGACAGACAGATATATAGAGATCCAGACAGACAGATATACAGAGATCCAGACAGACAGATATACAGAGATCCAGACAGACAGATATACAGAGATCCAGACAGACAGATATATAGAGATCCAGACAGACAGATATATAGAGATACAGACAGATATACAGAGATCCAGACAGACAGATATACAGAGATCCAGACAGACAGATATACAGAGATCCAGACAGACAGATATACAGAGATCCAGACAGACAGATATACAGAGATCCAGACAGACAGATATACAGAGATCCAGACAGACAGATATACAGAGATCCAGACAGACAGATATACAGAGATCCAGACAGACAGATATACAGAGATCCAGACAGACAGATATACAGAGATCCAGACAGACAGATATACAGAGATCCAGACAGACAGATATACAGAGATCCAGACAGACAGATATACAGAGATCCAGACAGACAGATATACAGAGATCCAGACAGACAGATATACAGAGATCCAGACAGACAGATATACAGAGATCCAGACAGACAGATATATAGAGATCCAGACAGACAGATATATAGAGATCCAGACAGACAGATTCCTAAATAAAAACTAGAAACCTGTTTCAGAGAGACATCCCTATGCTCATTCTATTCACAGCAAAACATCCATAATGCTCTAATATACTGCTGAATTCTCAAATCATTACATGTCTTCATTTAAGAGCTTAATGTGTGTGTGTGTTTGAATAGCGAGTCACACGCCCATGGTGAGGTGAGAGGTCTCCAGGCTCTCAGTGAGCAGACACACAGAGTACAGCGAGGCT